>NC_141554.1:64105735-64257500 GCF_021556685.1 Rattus norvegicus
TGACACATGGGACACATTTACTTAAATGGAAGTACTTCTCCTTGACATAGGCTCTGGTACTCTACTTCAGACTGCTCATATCCCTAGGTACCATTTTAAATCTTCCAAGGATATATTCTCCATTTCCTTTCCAACTTTTATAAAATAGATCAAACTTCTTGGGTTCTAGCTCCAGCACACCCCTCCTTACTAATTTAGTTTTATCAAGTGTTACCCAAAAGCTTTCCTTCCTGAACTAGTGAAGAAGAAAAGATAAAGTGAAAGAAGAAATATGTTATCTGGTAAAGAGAAAAGCCTATAATTATTTTCATTATTTACCTATATTTGTGAGCCAATACCAAATATTTGATTGAAGTAAGACCTCTATAGCTAGAATGTTAAAAATAAAAGTTTCCTGCAATTAAGAAACCATAGATACCACAAATGATGTTGATTATTCTATTTCTGATCCTTGCTTACTACTATTTGATCTTAATTTTAAAAATGAGACAATTCTATTAATTAATGATATGCATTCTCAGTTTTCTCCTTAGTTTATGATTACATTTTGTGAAAGACATTTTGTTTAACAGCTTATTGACTCAGAAACATTTCATGGAAGCTGACAACAAAAGGAGAGGGAAAAGAGAAGAAAGTTTAAACTTAAAATCAATCATAATTGTATGACATTGTTGCAAGTAGTAGTTGCCCTTTGCAGGGAATAGGATCTGAGACTCTCTGGTACACCAATGTCCTCAAAAAGGGATCAACCATTCCAGTGTGGCTTGTGATCATGAATTCATACTTTAGTTCTTGATATCTCCATTACTCCAACAAATCACATTTAAAATAAATATAACTCAAAATATACAGGCATTGTTGCAATAAAAGAGAACCAATACATGACTGATTTACAGCTTTTCAAAATATCTCAGATCTAGGAACCATCAGAGAGAGAATATAAACTAGCTGTCTACTAAATGTTTAAAAATAAACAAAATGAGCAAGCAAAAGGAAACTGTCAGTATCCATCAAATCCTTTTTAAAGTAGCAGCAAATAACCTGTTGTAAACTTAAAAGTCACTAAATTATAACTCAAGAATACTCAAGATAACTCAGCACACATATCAAAGAAATGGAATAAATTTTTCCTTAAGGAAATTGTAAAACCAGATTTATGAGATATTTCCCCAACTCTTAATTACAAGACATAACTTCATATAAATTGTCCAGAAGATAATCATGATTTTCTGGTGGTTAGGATTCATTCAAATCATAGTTGGCACTGAGTTTAACTGCTCTCCTTGAGGCAGATAAGTGCTATGATACATTTCTTAGTAGGGACTTTAAGAAAAAGTATATTCGGCCCAATATTGAAAATACAATTGTCACAAAGCTTTATATGACCAACCCTTTGTGGGATTGTCTCTAATGATGTGATTCAGTGAAGGTTAGACCCATTTATACAACAGTACCCAAGTACTGATTGACTTGTGGGTATGATAATTGGCTTGGAAAGAACATTCTGGTAACTTACACACTTTGATTTATGGACACAGAGAAGCAGTATAGATGGTTCTGCATGATGATTTAGTATTGGAAGTCATGATTTATTCTCAGAAAAGGTCTATTTAACTTCTTCTTAACCCACATGGTTAATAGTCATTTACAAAGCTTTGCCCTTATCATATGACAGGTTGAAAGTGATTTCCTTTAGGGGACAAAAGAGAGCAGAGAGATCAGGATACATCATGAATTACATTTGGCTGTAAAAATATTTGTAAAACTTGGCCAGTCAACACTGTGTTTGGTGATAAAATAGTGAATGTACCTCCATTCGCTTATGAAAAAATTATACAAATGTCAACCACTGAGAAAAAAAAAAATATATATATATATATATATATATATATATATATATATAGTGTGTGTGTGTGTGTGTGTGTGTGTGTGTGTGTCAAAAAACTGTACTTTACCCCAAGGCTTTATGTGAGCCTTGGTAGTACACATACACACACATAAGAATTAAGGAATTTTAGGTTGAAATTGTACAACTATCAATTATGCTTAGTACATTGAATTAATCATATACACATAATCACAAATGTATATTTAAAAATTAAGATACATTGATTATGAAATTATTTGATGACATTGTTACATGAAAAATACCCCAAAGTTGTCTTTAAATATCACCTTTTTACTCTTTTTTATTACTTTTCTTTTTTTTTTTTGTACAGCACAGTTGGTCCTCCCACTTTTTCTCATCACATTCTTCCTCCCCCATGTCGCTAAGAGGATGCCTGAACCCCATCATACCTCCCCACTCTCTGGGGCCTCAAGTCTCTCAAGGGTGAAGTGCATCTTCTCCCACTGAGGACATACCAGCCAGTTCTCTACTGTATATGTGTAGGGGGCCTATGCTGCCTTGTTGGTGGCTCAATGTCTGAGAGAACTCAGGGGTCTAGGTTAGTTGAGACTGCTGCTCTTCCTATGGGGTCACCCTCTTCCTTAGCTTCTTCCTGCCCTTACATAATTCAACCACAGGGTCCACGACTTCAGTCCAATGACTGGGTTTAAGGTTCTACATCAGTCTCAGTCAGCCGCTTGTTGGGCCTCTCAGAAGACAACCATGCTAAGCTTCTATTTGTAAGCACACCATAGCATCAGTAATAGTGTCAGGCTTTGAAGCCTACCCTTGAGATGGATTCCAAGTTGGGCTGATCACCGGACCATCTTTTCCTCAGTTTCCTCTCCAGTTTTGTCCCTGAAGTTCTTTTAGACAGGAACAATTCTTGATCAGAATTTTTGACTATGTGATGGCAACACCATCCCTCCACTTGATCCCTGTCTTTCTAAGGGAGGTGGACTCTTTAACTTCCATCTCCCCACTATTGGGCATTTCATCTAGGGTCCCTCCCTTTGAGTCCTAAGAGTCTCTTAGCTCCCTGTTCTCTGGTACTTTCTAGAGGGTCCCCTGACCTCCCACCCCCCCAAGGTTGCACATTTCCATTCATTTTGCTGCCCCTCAGGGCTTCTATCCTGTCTCCCCACCATACATGATTGTGATCATATTTCCCTTTTCCCCTTTCCCTTCCATCTCCCACCCTCTGCCTCCCGTGATTGTTTTGTTTTCGCTCCCTCCCTCTGCCTTCGTTGATTGTTTTATTTTCCCTCCCAATTGGGATTGAAGCATCTTCACTTGGGCCCTTCTGCTTGTTTTCCTTCTTCAGTTCTGTGGATTGTATTCTAGATATTCTACACTATTTTGACTAATATTCACTTATTTACTCAGTACATACCATGCATATCCTATTGGGTTTGAATTATCTCACTCATGATGATATAGTTCCAGCCATTTGCCTGCAAAATTCAAGATGTCCTCATTCTTGAGTTTTGCAGAGTAGTATTCCATTGTGTAAATGAATGACAGTTTCTATATCCATTTTTCTGTTGTGGGACATCTGGGTTTTTCCAGCTCCTGGTTATCAGAGATGACATGATGGGGATTCTGTTGAGAATATGCCTAAGAGTGTTATAGCTGGATCTTCTGGTAGATCTATTTCTAATACATTAAAATATTTAAATATAAGATACCTAGTAATAAATCTAGCAAGAGGTGTTTAAATTTCATAAGGATTTATTTGGTTTCCAAAACCAAAACTATATGACAAATGAATATATTACCTCCTATTTCAATTATCTCCTAAGTTGTTGTATATAAAGTAAGGGTTATAAACCTCTTAATAGTTTTCATTAAAGAGCTTGGAAAATGCATAAGGAAGAGCAAAAATGAAACAATTGGACACATATTAACCATTGAACATAAGTAAGACTCACTGATAAATACCTTATGAACAAAAATGTGTAGTGTGAGTGAGAATTCCTCAAAGAAGCTGTGTCTACAGAGATTGTTTAGCTGATCAGAATGTCTGTGATGTGGATAGCTTGACATGTTTAAAATCTAGAGTCAAATTATCTTGGGCCAAAAAATCTGTAAACCCCAATAATGGCCACTTACTTCCATCCCCTGTACATAATTTCACATCTTTTATAACCTTTAAGTAAATCCTTTTAAATATATGAATAAATCCCTAGGGAGGACATTGAGCCAGAACAGTTAAGCTGAACAGTGGGCCAGAGTTTTGATAGAACTAGAAAAGCTAAGCTTATTCAGCAGTAAGCCTCTGAGACAACAATTACATCTAACCAACAAAAGAGACATGTATACCCCATGAATATTCAGAAACTGTCTCCACAACAAAATATGCACAAAAATTTAGATGAACTATCTTTTGAAATCTTACAATATTACTTAAAATATTCAGAAGAATATTACATAAAATGCACATAAAAATTACTACCTATGCTTTTTTAAAAATGTTTTTAATGAAATATATTTTACATCACTTTCCCTCCTTTCTTTCCCCCTTCCAGCTCTCTCACTTCTATTTTATCTTATCCCTTTCTGATGTCCCTTTTCAATATAATAAAAATCTGTAAGAAAATTTATTTTATTTTTTTCTTCAATTTTTCTTCAATTGGGTATTGCTTATTCACATTTCGAATGTTATTCCTTTTGCCAGATTCCCGTCCATCAGCAACCTAAACCCTCCCTCCCCCCTTCTATATGGGTGTTTCCATCCCCATCCTCTCCAAATTACCCCCCAAAATCCCTTACTCTGGGTGTCCAACCTTGGCAGGACTAAGACCTTCCCTTTCCTCTAGTGCCCCAACATAGCTATTCACTGCTACCTATGCAGTTGGACACAAGGGTCAGTTCATAATATAGTCTTTGGGTAGTGGTTTAGTCCCTGGAAGCTCTGGTTGGTTGGCATTGTTGTTCATATGGGGTCTCAAGCCCCTTCAGATCCTTCAGACCTTTCTCTAATTCCTCCAATAGGGGTCCCATTCTCAGTTCAGTGGTTTGCTGCTGGCATTCACCTCTGTATTTGACATGTTCTAGCTGTGTCTCTCAGGAGAGATATATGTCTGGTTCCTCTCAGCATGCACTTCTTAGCTTCATCCATTTTATCTAGTTTTGGTGGGTGAATATATATGGGCCAAATGTGGGTCATGCTCTGATTGGCCATTCTTTCAGTCTCTGCTCCAAACTTTGCCACCTTATCCCCTCCTATGGATATTTTTGTTCCCCTTTTAAAGAAGGAGTGAACTATCCACATTTTGGTCATCCTTCTTGAGTTTCATGTGGTCTGTGCATCTTGGGAAATTCGAGAATTTGGGCTAAAATCCACTTATCAATGAGTGCATATGATGTGTGCTTTTCAGTGATTGGGTTACTTCAATCAGGATGATTTTTCTAGGTCCATCATTTGCCTATGAATTACATGACGTCATTGTTTTTGATAGCTGAGTAGTACTCCATTGTGCAGATGTACCACATTTTCTGTATCCATTCCTCCGTTGAAGGGCATCTGGGTTTTTTCCAGCTTCTGGCTATTATAAATAAGGCTGCTATGAACATAGTAAAGCAAGTGACTTTGTTTTATGTTAGAGCATCGTTTGGGTATATGTCCAGGAGAGCTATAGCGGGGTTCTAAGGTAGTGCAATGTCCAATATTCTGAGGAACCGCCAGACTGATTTCCAGAGTGATTGTACCCGTTTGCAATCCCACCAACAATGAAGGAGTCTTCTTTCTCCACATCCTTGCCAGCATCAGAGTTTGCCAATCCCCTGAGTTTTTATCTTAGCCATTCAGACAGTTGTGAGGTGGAATCTCAGGGTTGTTTGGATTTGCATTTTCCTGATGACTAAGGATGTTGAACATTTCTTTAGGTGCTTCTCAGCCATTCATTATTCCACAGTTGTGAATTCGTCGTTATCTCTGTAGCCCATTTTTAATAGGGTAATTTGAGTCTCTGGAGTCTAATTTCATGAGTTCTTTGTATATTTTGGATACCATCCCTCCATCGGATGTAGGATTGGTAAAGATATTTTTCCAATCCATTGGTTGCCATTTTGTCCTAATATACAGTGTCCTTTGCCTTGCAGAAGCTTTCCATTTGTCGATTCTTGATCTTAGAGCATAAGCCATTGCTGTTCTGTTCAGGAATTTTTTTCCAGTGCCCATGTGTTTGAGACTCTTCCCCACTTTTTCTTCTATTAGTTTGAGTGTGTCTGGCTTGATGTGGAGGTCCTTGATCCACTTGGACTTAAGCTTTGTACAGGGCTATAATAATGGATCGATTTGCATTCTTCTACAGGCTGACCTCCAGTTGAACTAGCACCATTGGCTAAAAATGCTCTTTTTTCCATTGGATGGGATGGTTCCTTTGTCAAAATCAAGTGACCATAGGTATGTGGGTTCAATTCTGGGTCGTCAGTTCTATTCCACTGGTCTGTCTGCCTGTCTCTGTACCAATACTATACAGTTTTTATCACTATTGTTCTGTAATACTGCTTGAGGTCAGGGATGATGATTCCCCCAGAAGTTCTTTTATTGTTGAGGATAGTTTTCAATATCCTGGGTTTTTTGCTTTGCCAAATGAATTTGCAAATTGTTCTTTCTATCTCTATAAAGAATTGGATTGGTATTTTGATGGGGATTGCATTGACTCTGTATATTGCTTTTGGTAAAATGGACATTTTTGCTATATTAATACTGCCAATGCCGGACCATGGGAGATCTCTCCATCTTCGGAAATCTTCAGTTTCCTTCTTCAGAGACTTGGAGTTATTAACATACAGATGTTCCACTTACTTGGTTAAAGTCACCCTGAGTTATTTTATAGTATTTGGGACTATTATGAAGGGTGTTGTTTCTCTAATTTCTTTCTCAGCTTGTTTATCTTTTGTGTAGGAGAAGGCTACAGAAATGTTTGAGTTAATTTTATACCCAACGACTTTGCTGAAGTTGTTTATCAGGCTTAATAGTTCTCTGGAGGAAATTTTGGGATCAATTAAATATACTATCATATCATCTGTAAATAGTGATATTTTGACTTCTTCGTTCCAATTTGTATCCCTTTGACCTCCTTTTGTTGACTGATTGCTCTGGCTAGGTCTTCGAGAACTATATTGAATAAGTAGCAAGAGACTGGGGAGCCTTGTCTAGTCCCTGATTTTAGTGGGATTGCTTCAAGTTTCTCTCCATTTAGTTTAATGTTAGCTACTGGTTTGCTGTATATGGCTTTTACTATGTTTAGGTATGGGCCTTGAATTCCTGTTCTTTCCAGGACTTTTATCATGAAGGGGTGTTGAATTTGTCAAATGTTTTCTCAGCATCTAATGAAATGAACATGTTTTTTTTCCCTATGAGTTTGTTTATATAGTGGATTATGTTGATGATTTTCTGTATATTAAACCATCCCTGCATACCTGGGATGAAGCCTATTTGATCATGATGGATGATCATTTTGATGTGTTTTTGGTTTCAGTTTGCAAGAATTTTATTGAGTATTTTTGCATTGACATTCAAAAGGGAAATTGGTTTTAGGTTCTCTATTTGTTGGGTCTTTGTGTGGTTTAGGTATAAGAGTAATTGTAGCTTCATAGAAGGAATTTGATAGCGCTCCATCTGTTTCAATTTTGTGGAATAGTTTGGACAGTGTTTGTATGAGGTCTTCTATGAAGGTCTGATAGAATTCTGCACTGAACCCATCTGGACCTGGGCCCTTTTGTTGGAGACTTTTAATATTTGCCTCTATTTCTTTATGAGTTATGGGTTTTTTTTAAAAAATGGTTTATCTGTTCCTGATTTCACTTTGATACCTAGTATTTGTCTAGAAAATTGTCCATTTCCTCCAGATTTTTGAATTTTGTTGAATATAGGCTTTTGTAGTATGATGTGATGATTTTTTGAATTTCCTCTGATTCTATTGTTATGTCTCATTTTCTTTCTGATTTTTGTTAATATGGACGCACTCTCACTGCCCTCTGGTTAGTCTGGCTAAGGGTTTATCTATCTTGTTGATTTTCTCAAAGAACCACCTTTTTTTCTGTTGATTCTTTCTATAGTTCTTTTTGTTTCTAATTGGTTCATTTCAGCCTTGTGTTTGATTATTTCCTGCCTTCTACTCCTCTTGGGTATATTTTCTTCCTTTTGTTCTAGAGCTTTTATATGTGCTGTCAAGCTGCTCATGTATGCTGTCTCCTGTTTTGTTTTGTTTTTTTTTTCTGCAGACAACCAATGCTATGAGTTTTCCTCTTAGCACAGCTTTCATTGTGCCCTATAAGTTTGGATATGTTGTACCTTCATTTTCTTTAAATTCTAAGGCGTCTTTAATTTCTTTCTTTATTTGTTCCTTCACCAAGTTATCATTGAGTCGAGCATTGTTCAAATTCCATGTATATGTGGGCGTTCTTTCCTTGTTGTTATTGAAGACCAGCCTTATTCCATGGTGGTCTGATATGATGCATGGAATTATTTCTATTTCTCTGCATGTTAAGACCTGTTTTGTGATCGAACATATGGTCAATTTTGGAGAAGGTACCATGAGGTGGTGAGAAGAAGGTATATCCTTTTGTTTTAGCATGGAATGTTGTATAAATATCAGTTAATCCATTTGTTTCATAACTTCTGTGAGTCTCTATGTCTCTGTTTAATTTCTGTTTCCATGGTCTGTCCATTGATGAGAATGCGGTGTTGAAATCTCCTACTTTTATTGTGTGAGATGCAATGTGTGCTTTGAGCTTTAGTAAAACTTCTTTTACGTGTATAGGTGGACTTGTATTTGGAGCATAGACATTTAGGAATGAGAGTTCATCTTGGTGGATTTTTCCTTTGATGAAAGTGAAGTGTCCTTCCTTATGTTTTTTGATGACTTTTTGTTGAAAGTCGATTTTATTCAATATTAGAATGTCTACTCTAGCTTGCTTCTTCAGACCATTTGATTGGAAAGTGGTTTTCCAGCTTTTTACATTGAGGTTGTATCTGCCTTTGTGTTTCCTGTAAGGAGCAAAATGCCAGGTTCTCTTTACATATCCAGTCTGTTAATCTGTCCCTTTTTATTGGGGAATTGAGTCCACTGATGTTGAGAGATATTAAGGAATAGTGATTGTTGCTTCCTGTTATTTTCATATTTTGAGGTGGGATTATGTTTGTCTACTTCTCTTCTTTTGGTTTAGTTGCAAGGATATTACTTAGTTGCTTTTTCTATGGCGTGGTTTACCTCCTTGTGTTGGACGTTGCCATTTATTATCCTTTGTAGGAATGGATTTGTAGAACGATATTGTATAAATTTGGTTTTGTTATGGAATATCTTGGTTTCTCCCTCGATGTTAATTGATCGTTTTATTGGATATAGTAGCCTTGGCTGGCATTTGTATTATCTTAGGGTCTTAATTTAAGTGACTGAAGTAAATAATAACAAAATCACCTAGGCTTAATTCTAAGAAAAAAAGATGGTATATTTTTAATGTACTGAATTCAATTATTACTGCCTATTTGGGAATGGACATGGGTCATGGTGGTGAGTTGGGCATAGGGAGTAGAGGACAGATACATACATACATACATACATACATACATATATATATATATATAAATATATATATAATACTTGTATAAATTTTTCAGAGAATAAATCAGCTTAAGAGATTAAAAAGAAATCCCATCTACAAAGAAGAGACAGATATCTAACAAATCTATATATTGAAATCAGGAACATCTCATTCAGGATACATCTTCCCCAGTTGGGGATTTAGCTCAGTGGTAGAGCGCTTGCCTAGCAAGCACAAGACCCTGGGTTCGGTCCCCAGCTCCGAAAAAAAAAAAGGATACATCTTCCCAAAGCAAAAGTACACACACAAATGGAGGGTCACAATAATTATAACACTTAGATCAACAATTCAAAAACATCAGTATCTTTCTCTTTCAATCATCTTCTGTTCTTCCTATTTATTTCTCCTTCCTCTTTTCCTTTATCTTATTCCTTGCCACAGAGTTGACCAGGATGAAGATATTACAGTGACACATATGCCCCTCACTTTAACTATTACATACAATTAAAACATCAAATCCCCCCCCCAAAAAACTGAAATTTCCACAGTAATCTTATGGAAAAATGGAAGTCTTATACTTGGGTAAGCAGTGGGGGAAAATTTTCTCCATGAAAGAGATTTAAAACTTTTTAGAACACCATACAAAGTAAGACAGTGATGATTTGATGGTGGATTGAACCATTGTATCCTTTTTTTTTTTTGCATGTGTTTAATTCTTCATTCTTTATTCTTTTTAACAGTAGATTAAAGAAGTAGTATTTCTTCGAGTGCTGATTTAGTGATGTTAAGAAGCACCAGTAAGTTTCAGTAACCCCTTTAAATGTTATTTTAATCGTCATATGCTAAGTAGAACAATACTTCAATTCAGTAAGCTAAATATACACAAAGCCAGCATATCTTGAACTTTGACAGTTGTTTACATGGCTAACTTATGATTTTAATCAACTATACATTTTCTTTCTTTTTACTTTTTTATTTTTTTATTAATGTATGTTCTCATATATTACTTCCCAACCTCAGTTTCTGCTCCCTCCTTTCCTCTCAGTGCCCCTATCCCCTGCCCCTACATCCACTCTTCCTCCATTTCCCTTCAGAAAAAAGGCAGTACTCCTAGGGATATCAACCAAACATGGCACAAAAAGTTGCAATAAAACTAGGCCCCTCTTCTCATATTAAGGCTGGACAAAACAACCTAGTAGGAAAAAATGTCACAAAAGCAGGTCAAGGTGTCAAAAACAGCCCCACTCTCTGTGTACCAAAAAACAATCCTACAAAACGCAAAACTATACCCTACAACATATTTGTAGTGGGACTAGATTAGACCCACACAGCCTTCTTGATTGTAAATTAAGTCACAGTGAGCCTCTGTGAGTCCAGCTTGGTTCATTCTGTGGGGTTTCTTGCAGTGTCCTGATCCCTCTATTTCCTACAATCTTTTATCCCCATCTTCCACAGGATTTCCTGACCTCTGCCTAATATTTGGCTGTGGGTCTCTGCATCTGCTTTGATCAGTTGCTACATGGAGCCTCTCTAATGATGATTATGCCTTAGTCCTATCCATGAGTATAGGAGAATATCATTAGCGATCATGTAATGGTATAGAAAAGTTTTCATCTCAATCCAGGGCTTTGATCATTCAGTTCCCAGATAAAGATATACAACCTTTGTATTTATGATCAGCACTGGAGCTGGGTAGATATCTACCCTCTATGTTATTAGAATTTATTTCCCCCTCAATAATCCCCAAGTTATAATTTGTCACGATCACTCTGGGCAGCTCTTAACTTCAATTGGATAGCCCTCATAGCTGTTTCCATGATTCACCTACCTTATGATGGCTTCTTCCTCTCTCCATCTTTTTCATTCTCTTCCTGGTTCTCCTCTGACCTCAAGACCAGAAACCTCAAATCCTGTATGCCTCTTATGCCTAGATATCAGCTGTTGGCATCTTTTTTTTATACCAATATTTTTAAATTTAGGAGCAAATTCACAATGTACATGTGGATTTTCTCATATTTGTGGTCAACCAGGCCTTGTGGGGGGGGGGGGTCATTCAATACCATTAAAATACATAGCAAAATCCAAAACTCAACAGTTCCATTTACTTATTCCTCCAGACTTATTTGATTCTACCCTAGGCCTATAGGCCATCTGGCTTCTGGTTTCTGGTCCTCCAGGCACTATCAGCGGCTGGCTCCTACTCATGGAAAGAGTTTCAAGCGCCATCAGTCATTGGTAGTCCATTCCCACAATTTCTGGGACACTTTTTCCCCAGTACATTTCACTGACAAAACAAATTGTATATTGAAGGCTTTTGGGCTGGGCCGGTGTTATTTTATTTCATTTTATTTTTTCCAACATAATATTTTTATTGATTATTTGGGAATTTCACATAATGTACCTTGATCATGATCATTTTCCGGTCCTCCAAGGTCCACTGCCCACCCTTGTGCCTTCTGCTCAAAAGGAAGAAAAAGGGAAAAAACTACACAATTTCAATTTGTTTTGCTCGTATACTCAATACAATATGGTTAAACTTCCAGTGCCCAGCAACTTAAAGAAAACCGATTCCTTCCCCCACTCCACCCCTACCAGAAGATATCAATTGTGAAGACGTACACTTCAGTATTCCTATCTCAAATCTTAAGATTTCTTTTTAATGTCTTCCTATCTAGACTATAGTTTGAGGAAGGTGGAGAGGTTCTCACAGAAGCCATCTTTGTCTCTTATTCTCAATTATGAGTCTGATATCATTAATATAACTGAAAAAGAAGTGTCCCTGTCCTTTACAGTAGGCAGCCACATGGATCCTGAACTTCCACATGGTATCTAATGACAGCTCAGACTACAGACATTCACATTCACCTGGCAGCAATACAGACCACAGACATCAATGTGACCTTCGGCTAGCTGCAGCAATATGACAAATACTCACATAGTTTTCTATAGTAAAATGGACCATAGGCATCAACACGTTATCTAGTAGGAGCAAAGACATAAAAAATACACCCTCCTTTATCCTTCTCCCTCCATCATCAACAACCTCTTCCTCTCTAAAAGATGCCTACCACTTACATACCTTTTTTGTTCTGATTTATTTTGCTTTCTTTTGTGATCAACTGAAGTTAACCATGACCATCCACATGGACATCATACTAGAAGATGAGGAACTCACCAGTGGTTACACTACTGAAAACGCTGAATTTTTTCCTTCTACTACAATTCATGCAGTTACTCAGAGATGTGTAGGTAGTGCCCAATGTGTCTCTCCACTCATTTAGTTCACTCCAAAGAACTAGATGTTGACAGGCCCAGTCTTGTGCAGGCCCAGTGCAGGCAATTTTAGTTGCTGTGAATTCATGATTATAAGGACCATCCATGACCCAAAGATAGTGTTCCATGTGCCTTGAACCATAATTTAGTACTTGTAGTCTTTCTAAATCCTCTTCTCTTATTTTCCTGGAGTTTCAGAAGGGTAACACAGATTTATAAATAAGTTTAAAACAATTAATTATTCTCAGTATTTTGCCATTTTTGGCAAAAAAGGTGCAATTTATGATCAAGGATGAGAGTAACACTAATCTATAAGTATAAACATAAATATGTAGAAGGCAATATGATAAAATCATCATTGATCAAAATAACAGCAAGTCCTCTTACCCATGACCTATGTTCTCCCTTATTATAAGCATTGGGTAACACTTCCAAAATATATTCTAATACACTGGGGGCTTTAACTTCATTTTTATGGGTGAGTTATAAAAGGAATAAATTTCCTCTCAGACTTGTATATTTTCTCGACTTACTGCTTTACATCACACATAAACTGAAAATAAAAAAAGTTATTTTATCCAGATTTTATCCCAATTCTGGTCCACCCTTTGACTGTTCTATATCTCATATTTCCTTCCCCATCTCCATGAAGATGTCTTTACTACCCCCACCCGCCTCCCACTCCATCAGACCGCCCTAATTCTGGGGCCTACAGTCTCTTGAGGGTTAGATGCATCTTCTCTGACTGAACCCACATGCAGCAGTCCTCTGCTGTATATGTGTTGGAGGTCTCATATAAACTGGTGTATGCTGCCTGGTTGGTGGCCCAGTGTCTGAGAGATCTCAATGGTCCAGGTTATTTGAGACTGCTGGTCCTCCTACAGGGTTGCTCTCCTCCTCAGCTTCTTCCAGGTTTTCCTTAATTCAAAGAAAGGGGACCCAGCAACTTCTGTTTATTTCCTGGGTGTAAATATCTGTATCTGACTATTTCAGCTGCTTTTTAGGTCTTTCATAGGCCAGTCATAATAGGTCCCTTTCTGTGACCACACCACAGCCTCAGTAATAGCATCAGGCCTTGGGGCCTCTCCTTGAGCTGGATCCCAATTTGGCCCTGCCATTGGACCTCCTTTTTCTCAGGCTGTTGTCTATTTTTCTCCCTGCAGTTCTTCCAGACAGGAACAATTCTTGGTCAGGTTTTTGACTGTGGGATGGCACACCCATCCCTAATTTGATGCCTTTTCTATTGTAGGTGGGCTCTAAAAGTTCCCTCTCTCCACTGTAGGGCATTTCATTTAAGGGACCTCCCTCTGAATCCTGAGAGTCTCTCACCTCCCAGGTCTCTAGTACATTAATAACCTCCCAACCAAATAAAGCCCAAGGCCAGATGGCTTCAGTGCAGTATTCTACCAGATTTTCAGAGAAGACCTAATACCAATATTCCTCAAACTATTCCATAAAATAGGAACAGAAGGAATACTTTCTAATTCATTCTATAAAGCCAAAATTACCCTAATTCCTAAACCACACAAGGACCCAACCAAAAAAATGAGAACTTTAGACCAATTTTGCTTATGAATATCAATGAAAAAATACTAAATAATATTCTTGCAAGCCGAATCCAAGAACGTATCAAAACCATCATTCGCCACAAACAAGTAGGCTTTATCCCAGGGATGCAAGGTTAATTCAATCTTTGGAAATCCATTAACACAATCTACTATATAAACAAACTCAAAGAAAAAAATCTCATGATCATCTCCTTAGATGCTGAAAAAGCATTTAACAAAATGCAACACTCCTTCATGTTAAACGTATTTGAGTGATCAGGAATTCAAGGCCCACACCTAAACAGAATAAAAGCAATTTAGTGCTAAGCAACAGCCAATATTAAATGAAATGGAGAGATATTTGAAGCAGTCCCACTAAAATCAGGGATAAGACAAGGTTGCCCACTCTCCCTATATCCATATCTATTTAATATAGTACATGAAGTTCTAGCTAGAACAATAAGACAACAATAAGACAACAAAAAGAGATCAACAGGATACAAATTGGCAAAGAATTAAAGGTATCATTATTTGCAGATGATATGATTGTACATACAAGCAACCCCTAAAATTCTACCACAAAACTTCTAAAGCTGATATAAAATTAACTCAAATGAATTAATAGCCTTCCTTTATACAAAAAGCTTAAATAAAAAAAATGAAAAAAAAAAAAAAGAAAAGCAATCTGACGTACAAAAAAGATACAGGAAAACCAAAGGCAACAGCATCTTCCCTGGGATCTTGAGTGGTTCCTTATGCTTAAGATTTAGAAAAGAGACTTTTGTAAAAGTAAGTTTTTTTTTTTTTTTTTTTTTTTTCAATTTTTTTTTTTTATTAACTTGAGTATTTCTTATATACATTTCGAGTGTTATTCCCTTTCCCGGTTTCCGGGCAAACATCCCCCTCCCCCCTCCCCTTCCTTATGGGTGTTCCCCTCCCAACCCTCCCCCCATTGCCGCCCTCCCCCCATAGACTAGTTCACTGGGGGTTCAGTCTTAGCAGGACCCAGGGCTTCCCCTTCCACTGGTGCTCTTACTGGGATATTCATTGCTACCTATGGGGTCAGAGTCCAGGGTCAGTCCATGTATAGTCTTTAGGTAGTGGCTTAGTCCCTGGAAGCTCTGGTTGCTTGGCATTGTTGTACTTTTGGGGTCTCGAGTCCCTTCAAGCTCTTCCAGTTCTTTCTCTGATTCCTTCAATAGGGGACCTATTCTCAGTTCAGTGGTTTGCTGCTGGCATTCGCCTCTATATTTGCTGTATTCTGGCTGTGTCTCTCAGGAGCGATCTACATCTGGCTCCTGCCGGTCTGCACTTCTTTGCTTCATCCATCTTGTCTAATTGGGTGGCTGTATATGTATGGGCCACATGTGGGGCAGGCTCTGAATGGGTGTTCGTTCAGTCTCTGTTTTAATCTTTGCCTCTCCCTTCCCTGCCAAGGGTATTCTTTTTCCTCATTTAAAGAAGGAGTGAAGCATTCACATTTTGATCATCCGTCTTGAGTTTCGTTTGTTCTAGGGATCTAGGGTAATTCAAGCATTTGGGCTAATAGCCACTTATCAGTGAGTGCATACCATGTATGTCTTTCTGTGATTGGGTTAGCTCACTCAGGATGATATTTTCCAGTTCCAACCATTTGCCTACGAATTTCATAAACTCGTTGTTTTTGATAGCTGAGTAATATTCCATTGTGTAGATGTACCACATTTTCTGTATCCATTCCTCTGTTGAAGGGCATCTGGGTTCTTTCCATTTTCTGGCTATTATAAATAAGGCTGCGATGAACATAGTGGAGCACGTGTCTCTTTTATATGTTGAGGCATCTTTTGGGTATATGCCCAAGAGAGGTATAGCTGGATCCTCAGGCAGTTCAATGTCCAATTTTCTGAGGAACCTCCAGACTGATTTCCAGAATGGTTTTACCAGTCTGCAATCCCACCAACAATGGAGGAGTGTTCCTCTTTCTCCACATCCTCGCCAGCATCTGCTGTCACCTGAGTTTTTGATCTTAGCCAATCGCACTGGTGTGAGGTGAAATCTCAGGGTTGTTTTGATTTGCATTTCCCTTATGACTAAAGATGTTGAACATTTCTTTAGGTGTTTCTCAGCCATTCGGCATTCCTCAGCTGTGAATTCTTTGTTTAGCTCTGAACCCCATTTTTTAATAGGGTTATTTGTTTCCCTGCGGTCTAACTTCTTGAGTTCTTTGTATATTTTGGATATAAGGCCTCTATCTGTTGTAGGATTGGTAAAGATCTTTTCCCAATCTGTTGGTTGTCGTTTTGTCCTAACCACAGTGTCCTTTGCCTTACAGAAGCTTTGCAGTTTTATGAGATCCCATTTGTCGATTCTTGATCTTAGAGCATAAGCCATTGGTGTTTTGTTCAGGAAATTTTTTCCAGTGCCCATGTGTTCCAGATGCTTCCCTAGTTTTTCTTCTATTAGTTTGAGTGTGTCTGGTTTGATGTGGAGGTCCTTGATCCACTTGGACTTAAGCTTTGTACAGGGTGATAAGCATGGATCGATCTGCATTCTTCTACATGTTGCCCTCCAGTTGAACCAGCACCATTTGCTGAAAATGCTATCTTTTTTCCATTGGATGGTTTTGGCTCCTTTGTCAAAAATCAAGTGACCATAGGTGTGTGGGTTCATTTCTGGGTCTTCAATTCTATTCCATTGGTCTATCTGTCTGTCTCTGTACCAATACCATGCAGTTTTTATCACTATTGCTCTGTAATACTGCTTGAGTTCAGGGATAGTGATTCCCCCTGAAGTCCTTTTATTGTTGAGGATAGCTTTAGCTATCCTGGGTTTTTTGTTATTCCAGATGAATTTGCAAATTGTTCTGTCTAACTCTTTGAAGAATTGGATTGGTATTTTGATGGGGATTGCATTGAATCTGTAGATTGCTTTTGGTAAAATGGCCATTTTTACTATATTAATCCTGCCAATCCATGAGCATGGGAGATCTTTCCATCTTCTGAGGTCTTCTTCAATTTCTTTCCTCAGTGTCTTGAAGTTCTTATTGTACAGATCTTTTACTTGCTTGGTTAAAGTCACACCGAGGTACTTTATATTATTTGGGTCTATTATGAAGGGTGTCGTTTCCCTAATTTCTTTCTCGGCTTGTTTCTCTTTTGTATAGAGGAAGGCAACTGATTTATTTGAGTTAATTTTATACCCAGCCACTTTGCTGAAGTTGTTTATCAGCTTTAGTAGTTCTCTGGTGGAACTTTTGGGATCACTTAAATATACTATCATGTCATCTGCAAATAGTGATATTTTGACCTCTTCTTTTCCGATCTGTATCCCTTTGATCTCCTTTTGTTGTCTGATTGCTCTGGCTAGAACTTCAAGAACTATATTGAATAAGTAGGGAGAGAGTGGGCAGCCTTGTCTAGTCCCTGATTTTAGTGGGATTGCTTCAAGTTTCTCTCCATTTAGTTTAATGTTAGCAACTGGTTTGCTGTATATGGCTTTTACTATGTTTAGGTATGGGCCTTGAATTCCTATTCTTTCCAGGACTTTTATCATGAAGGGGTGTTGAACTTTGTCAAATGCTTTCTCAGCATCTAATGAAATGATCATGTGGTTCTGTTCTTTCAGTTTGTTTATATAATGGATCACGTTGATGGTTTTCCGTATATTAAACCATCCCTGCATGCCTGGGATGAAGCCTACTTGATCATGATGGATGATTGTTTTGATGTGCTCTTGAATTCGGTTTGCCAGAATTTTATTGAGTATTTTTGCGTCGATATTCATAAGGGAAATTGGTCTGAAGTTCTCTTTCTTTGTTGTGTCTTTGTGTGGTTTAGGTATAAGAGTAATTGTGGCTTCGTAGAAGGAATTCGGTAGGGCTCCATCTGTTTCAATTTTGTGGAATAGTTTGGATAATATTGGTATGAGGTCTTCTATGAAGGTTTGATAGAATTCTGCACTAAACCCGTCTGGACCTGGGCTCTTTTTGGTTGGGAGACCTTTAATGACTGCTTCTATTTCCTTAGGAGTTATGGGGTTGTTTAACTGGTTTATCTGTTCCTGATTTAACTTCGATACCTGGTATCTGTCTAGGAAATTGTCCATTTCCTGAAGATTTTCAAATTTTGTTGAATATAGGTTTTTATAGTAAGATCTGATGATTTTTTGAATTTCCTCCGAATCTGTAGTTATGTCTCCCTTTTCATTTCTGATTTTGTTAATTTGGACACACTCTCTGTGTCCTCTCGTTAGTCTGGCTAAGGGTTTATCTATCTTGTTGATTTTCTCAAAGAACCAACTTTTGGTTCTGTTGATTCTTTCTATGGCCCTTTTTGTTTCTACTTGGTTGATTTCAGCTCTGAGTTTGATTATTTCCTGCCTTCTACTCCTCCTGGGTGTATTTGCTTCTTTTTGTTCTAGAGCTTTTAGGTGTGCTGTCAAGCTGCTGACATATGCTCTTTCCTGTTTCTTTCTGCAGGCACTCAGCGCTATGAGTTTTCCTCTTAGCACAGCTTTCATTGTGTCCCATAAGTTTGAGTATGTTGTATCTTCATTTTCATTAAATTCTAAAAAGTTTTTAATTTCTTTCTTTATTTCTTCCTTGACCAGGTTATCATTGAGTAGAGCATTGTTCAATTTCCACGTATATGTGGGCATTCTTCCCTTATTAATATTGAAGACCAGTTTTAGGCCGTGGTGGTCCGATAGCACGCATGGGATTATTTCTATCTTTCTGTACCTGTTGAGGCCCGTTTTTTGACCAATTATATGGTCAATTTTGGAGAAAGTACCATGAGGAGCTGAGAAGAAGGTATATCCTTTTGCTTTAGGATAGAATGTTCTATAAATATCCGTTAAGTCCATTTGGCTCATGACTTCTCTTAGTCTGTCTACATCACTGTTTAATTTCTGTTTCCATGATCTGTCCATTGATGAGAGTGGGGTGTTGAAATCTCCCACTATTATTGTGTGAGGTGCAATGTGTGTTTTGAGCTTTAGTAAGGTTTCTTTTACGTATGTAGGTGCCCTTGTATTTGGGGCATAGATATTTAGGATTGAGAGTTCATCTTGGTTGATTTTTCCTTTGATGAATATGAAGTGTCCTTCCTTATCTTTTTTGATGACTTTTAGTTGGAAATTGATTTTATTTGATATTAGAATGGCTACTCCAGCTTGCTTCTTCTGACCATTTGCTTGGAAAGTTGTTTTCCAGCCTTTCACTCTGAGGTAGTGTCTGTCTTTGTCTCTGAGGTGTGTTTCCTGTAGGCAGCAGAATGCAGGGTCCTCGTTGCGTATCCAGTTTGTTAATCTATGTCTTTTTATTGGGGAGTTGAGGCCATTGATATTGAGAGATATTAAGGAATAGTGATTATTGCTTCCTTTTATATTCATATTTGGATGTGAGGTTATGTTTGTGTGCTTTCATTCTCTTTGTTTTGTTGCCAAGACGATTAGTTTCTTGCTTCTTCTAGGGTATAGCTTGCCTCCTTATGTTGGGCTTTACCATTTATTATCCTTTGTAGTGCTGGATTTGTAGAAAGATATTGTGTAAATTTGGTTTTGTCATGGAATATCTTGGTTTCTCCATCAATGTTAATTGAGAGTTTTGCTGGATACAGTAACCTGGGCTGGCATTTGTGTTCTCTTAGTGTCTGTATGACATCAGTCCAGGATCTTCTGGCCTTCATAGTTTCTGGCGAGAAGTCTTGTGTGATTCTGATAGGTCTCCCTTTTTATGTTACTTGACCTTTTTCCCTTACTGCTTTTAATATTCTTTCTTTATTTTGTGCGTTTGGTGTTTTGACAATTATGTGACGGGAGGTGTTTCTTTTCTGGTCCAATCTATTTGGAGTTCTGTAGGCTTCTTGTATGTCTATGGGTATCTCTTTTTTTAGGTTAGGGAAGTTTTCTTCTATGATTTTGTTGAAGATATTTACTGGTCCTTTGAGCCTGGAGTCTTCACTCTCTTCTATACCTATTATCCTTAGGTTTGATCTTCTCATTGAGTCCTGGATTTCCTGTATGTTTTGGACCAGTAGCTTTTTCCGCTTTACATTATCTTTGACAGTTGAGTCAATGATTTCTATGGAATCTTCTGCTCCTGAGATTCTCTCTTCCATCTCTTGTATTCTGTTGGTGAAGCTTGTATCTACAGCTCCTTGTCTCTTCTTTTGGTTTTCTATATCCAGGGTTGTTTCCATGTGTTCTTTCTTGATTGCTTCTATTTCCATTTTTATTTTTAATTCCTTCAACTGTTTGATTGTGTTTTCCTGGAATTCTTTCAGGGATTTTTGCGATTCCTCTCTGTAGGCTTTTACTTGTTTATTAATGTTTTCCTGTGCTTCCCTAAGTGTGTTCATGTCTTTCTTGAAGTCCTCCAGCATCATGATCAAATATGATTTTGAAACTAGATCTTGCTTTTCTGGTGTGTTTGGATATTCCATGTTTGTTTTGGTGGGAGAATTGGGCTCCGATGATGGCATGTAGTCTTGGTTTCTGTTGCTTGTGTTCCTGCGCTTGCCTCTCGCCATCAGATTATCTCTAGTGTTACTTTGTTCTGCTGTTTCTGACAGTGGCTAGACTGTCCTATAAGCCTGTGTGTCAGGAGTGCTGTAGACCTGTTTTCCTCTCTTTCAGTCAGTTATGGGGACAGAGTGTTCTGCTTTCGGGCGTGTGGTTTTTCCTCTGTACAGGTCTTCAGCTGTTCCTGTGGGCCTGTGTCTTGAGTTCACCAGGCAGCTTTCTTGCAGCAGAAAAGTTGGTCTTACCTGTGGTCCCGAGGCTCAAGTTCGCTCGTGGGGTGCTGCCCAGGGGCTCTCTGCAGCGGCAGCAACCAGGAAGACCTGTGCCGCCCCTTCCGGGAGCTTCAGTGCACCAGGGTTCCAGATGGTCTTTGGCTTTTTCCTCTGGCGTCCGAGATGTGTGTGCAGGGAGCAGTCTCTTCTGGTTTCCCAGGCTTGTCCGCCTCTCTGAAGGTTTAGCTCTCCCTCCCACGGGATTTGGGTGCAGAGAACTGTTTATCCGGTCTGTTTCCTTCAGGGTCCGGCGGGGTCCTGCCGCTCCTGGGCCCTCCCCCACGGTAGCCCAGAGGCCTTATACAGTTTCCTCTTGGGCCAGGGATGTGGGCAGGGGTGAGCAGTGTTGGTGCTCTCTTCCGCTCTGCAGCCTCAGGAGTGCCCACCTGACCAGGCGGTTGGGTTTCTCTCTCACCGGGTCTGGGAGCAGAGAGCTGCTGCGGGCCGGGATCCGCCGGTGGGGGACTTCCGGTAAACACAGAACGTGCTGGGTCCTAGAGAAATTCTGCTTCCGTGTGTCCCAAGCTCACCAGGCAGCTTTCTTGCAGCAGAAAATTTGGTCTTACCTGTAGTCCCGAGGCTCAGGTTCGCTCGTGGGGTGCTGCCCACAGGCTCTCTGCAGCGGCAGCAACCAGGAAGGCTGTGCCGCCCCTTCCGGGAGCTTCAGTGCACCAGGGTTCCAGATGGTCTTTGGCTTTTTCCTCTGGCGTCCGAGATGTGTGTGCAGGGAGCAGTCTCTTCTGGTTTCCCAGGCTTGTCCGCCTCTCTGAAGGTTTAGCTCTCCCTCCCACGGGATTTGGGTGCAGAGAACTGTTTATCCGGTCTGTTTCCTTCAGGGTCCGGCGGGGTCCTGCCGCTCCTGGGCCCTCCCCCACGGGAGCCCAGAGGCCTTATACAGTTTCCTCTTGGGCCAGGGATGTGGGCAGGGGTGAGCAGTGTTGGTGGTCTCTTCCGCTCTGCAGCCTCAGGAGTGCCCACCTGACCAGGCGGTTGGGTTTCTCTCTCACCGGGTCTGGGAGCAGAGAGCTGCTGCGGGCCGGGATCCGCCGGTGGGGTCGTAAAAGTAAGTTCTTAATAATAAAAGCTTTTGATTTTTAGAATGAGGAAAATTATTTTATCAAAATTATGCTACAATCCACAGACCAAAGAGTGCTCAGTAACAAAGAGAGTTTTAATGTGGAAGTATTGATCTCTCTGGGAAGGGGAAGTAAAATAGATTTTTCAGGGGGACTGTAGAAGATATAAATATAAACAGAAGTGATCATATGTGGAGAAGGGATGAAAGGAGAGACTATTGGAAGGGCAACTGGAATTGAATGGCATTTGATAAGTGTTGTGAAAACCTAGTGAAGTAGAAACTCATAGGATGCAACAAGGATAACCTTACCAACAAATCTCCTAGTACCAGAGGATAAGGAATCTGATCTGGCTAACTTTTGTAGCCAGGCAAGGTTTCCAGAAGTAGTACTGGGATACTAAACAAGTTACAAATCCTTCAATTTAAAATATACCCTTCCTGCAAGATGTGCTTGGGAAATGAACGTACAGAACTTCTGGGAGTAGCCAATTAATGACTGACCTAATTTGAGGCCCACACCAGCCCTATACCTCCTGGATAACCAGGAATTGGAGGCTGGCTAGGCCAAAAATCTAGGGTAGAAAAATCAACCAAATGTTTCCAAATAATATTCTGCTAGACCCATATTTGGCTTCCTAGCTCAATGGTCATTAAAGAGACTTCCAAACTCTCAGGAGCAGAAGCAGAGACCCACAGCCAAACATTAGATGAAGAGAGTCTAATTAGAGATCTCCATTGGGTCCCTCTCTTGGCACTCAGGAAACCTCACAGACAAGGAGGAAGAACTGTAGAAGCCAGAGGTGTCAAGAACACCAAGAGAACAAAAAACTAAGCAGGGCTTATAGAGGTTCACAGAGAAAACACAATCATGGAGCCTGAAATGATCTGCACTGGTCTCTCTCTCTATATATATATATATATATTATGGCTAATTTGTTGTTTTGGTAGAACTCCTAACATTGGATTGGTGGTATTTCTGATCTTTTTGACTACCCTTGGTAACCTTTTCCTCCTACTGGGTTGCCTTGTTCAGCCTTGATATGAGGGCTTCTGCCTGATCTTATTGTATCTTTGTTATACACCTTAAGTTGATATCACTGGCATTTATACTCTTTTCTGAAGTGAAACATAGGAAGAGTGGATCTGGGGGAGAGAAGAGTGGAAGGTGACTGGGAGGAGTGAAGGGGGGAAGAAACTGCGATTAGGATGAATTACATAAGAGAATAAATATATTTATCATTTTGTGATATTATATGTACCCCATCATATATTCCATTGGTTATCAATAGAATTTCTTCCAGAATTTAAATAGACACTATGGAAAAACATGCATGAATGGTTTTAGCATAGGGAAGTGAGTTATGAGAAGTAATAGTTCATAATCAGTGTGATTAGTGAAGAAATTGAGAACAGAACAGGTAAGCATTTGTGGGGAATAATTAATATCTTCTGCCGCCATTCTGAAAATGATCCTTGGGAGACTATACATGATAAAAATGATTCGTACATTTTTCAGTTTCTTGTTTTGATAGTGTAGAGTTATAACCAAAAAATTCAGCTTAATGAAGAAATCTTCAGAGATTCAATAAATTATAAAGTAACTTTTTTGATATTTTTCCTCTGCTCTGTCATGACAGCACCCTTGATTTCTTGTTCTTACACACTTAAAATGAAATTGTTTGAAGTGTTTAACTTCAACCTTTCTACCTTGAGTCTTTTAACTGAAGTTATTTTACTATTTAAAAAGCCATCTATTACAAAAAGAAATTATAATTTGAGTGAAAGCTATAATGTAGAGAAGGAAACACGGGTTGGTTGAATTTGGACAAGAAACAGATTGAGGCTTAAATTAAAGATGAAGTATAAATGATATGAAAGTGATACATTTTCTAGAACCTACACTTTATAATTGAAGAGAGCTTTTAGTGTCTAGCTACCTTGCTCATTCTTAAACAGAGTATGTCTTATTTGGAGGACTAAAAGAGTCAGCATTAATGGAATTTTTAAACTATTTTAATATCCATATTATCATTCCTACTTGCTTAAGAGGACTCAACTTCCATGGTATTTATTTTGGGATCTGTCTAATTCTTTCCATCACTGAGATAAAATATTCTGGAAAAATCAATTTAATGGAGTAAAAAATTCTCCTGGCTCACTTTCAGGGTATAGTTCACAATTATAGGCAGGTCCAGCCTGTAGGATCTGGTCAAATTGCATCAACAGTCAAAAAGCAGAGAAATGGATGTATGCCACTGCTCATTTTGTTCTCCATGTATTGAGTATAGAATCCAAGCCAGGAAATGATGCCACTCTCAGAGCATATATTTTCTGATATCAATTAATGCAATCAAGATTATCCCCCTTAATTAATACAATCAAAATAATTTATCAGAAACTTATCTTGCAGGTGATAGTCTAGATTCTCAGAATATGACAACACTCACCATCATGAGGTACTAAAAACTTTTTAGAGTTTTAAGTACATTTGGACATCATCTAGTCAACTTTCTCAAGTAAAATACTCAGTTATAAAGTAATAAGCGAAGACCAACTTTTCTGCTACAAGTGACCTGCCTGGTGAACTCGGGACACACAGAGGCAGAATTCCTCTAGGACCGGGTACTTCCTGTGTTTACTGGGAGCCCCAAACCCTCGGATCCCTGCCCGCAGCAGCTTGCTGCTCCCAGACCCCGTGGGAGAGAGACCTCACCACCTGATCAGGTGGGTACTCCTGAGGCTGCAGAGCGGAAGAGACCACCAACACGGCCCACCCCTGCCCATATCCCTGGCCCAAGAAGAAACTGTATACGGCCTCTGGGTTCCCGCAGAGGAGGGCCCAGGAGCAGGAGGACTGCTGCGCCTGAGACACCGACATAATCTGAAGGAACAGACAGGATAAACAGTTCTCTGCACCCAAATCCCGTGGGAGGGAGAGCTAAACCTTCAGAGAGGTAGACATGCCTGGGAAACCAGAAGAGACTGCACTCTGCACACATCTCGGACACCAGAGGAAAACACCAAACGCCATCTGGAACCCTGGTGCAAGGAAGCTCCTGGAAAGGGCGGCGCAGATCTTCCTGGTTGCTGTCGCCGCCACAGAGAGCTCATAAGCAACACCCCACAAGCAAACTTGAGCCTAGGGACTACAGGTAAGACCAACATTTCTGCTGCAAGTGACCTGCCTGGTGAACTGAAGACACAGGCCCACAGGAACAGCTGAAGACCTGTAGAGAGGAAAAACTACACGCTCGAAAGCAGAACACTCTGTCCCCACAACTGGCTGAAAGAAAACAGGAAAACAGGTCTACAGCACTCCTGACACACAGGCTTATAGGACAGTCAGAAATAGCAGAACAAAGTAACACTAGAGATAATCTGATGGCAAGAGGCAAGCACAGGAACCCAAGCAACAGAAACCAAGACTACATGGCATCATCGGAGCCCAATTCTCCCACCAAAACAAACATGGAATATCCAAACACACCAGAAAAGCAAGATCTAGTTTCAAAATCCTATTTGATCATGATGCTGGAGGACTTCAAGAAAGACATGAAGAACTCCCTTAGAGAACAAGTAGAAGCCTACAGAGAGGAATCACAAAAATCCCTGAAAGAATTCCAGGAAAACACAATCAAACACTTGAAGGAATTAAAAATGGAAATAGAAGCAATCAAGAAAGAACACATGGAAACAACCCTGGATATAGAAAACCAAAAGAAGAGAAAAGGAGCTGTAGATACAAGATTCACAAACAGAATACAAGAGATGGAAGAGAGAATCTCAGGAGCAGAATATTCCATAGAAATCATTGACCCAACTGTCAAAGATAATGTAAAGCAGAAAAAGCTACTGGTCCAAAACATACAGGAAATCCAGGACTCAATGAGAAGATCAAACCTAAGGATAATAGGTATAGAAGAGAGTGAAGACTCCCAGCTCAAAGGACCAGTAAATATCTTCAACAAAATCATAGAAGAAAACTTCCCTAACCTAAAAAAAGAGATACCCATAGGCATACAAGAAGCCTACAGAACTCCAAATAGATTGGACCAGAAAAGAAACAGGTCCCAACACATAATAGTCAAAACACCAAATGCACAAAATAAAGAAAGAATATTAAAAGCAGTAAGGGAAAAAGGTCAAGTAACATATAAAGGCAGACTTATCAGAATCACACCAGACTTTTCGCCAGGAACTATGAAGGCCAGAAGATCCTGGACTGATGTCATACAGACCCTAAGAGAACACAAATGCCAGCCCATGTTACTGTATCCTGCAAAACTCTAAATTAACATAGATGGAGAAACCAAGATATTCCATGACAAAACCAAATTTACACAATATCTTTCTACAAATCCAGCACTACAAATCCAGCACTACAAAGCACCAACATAAGGAGGCAAGCTATACCCTAGAAGAAGCAAGAAACTAATCGTCTTGGCAACAAAACAAAGAGAAGAAAAGCACACAAACATAACCTCACATCCAAATATGAATATAAAAGGAAGCAATAATCACTATTCCTTAATATCTCTCAACATTAATGGCCTCAACTCCCCAATAAAAAGACATAGATTAACAAACTGGATACGCAACGAAGACCCTGCATTCTGCTGCCTACAGGAAACACACCTCAGAGACAAAGACAGACACTACCTCAAAGTGAAAGGCTGGAAAACAACTTTCAAGCAAATGGTCGGAAGAAGCAAGCTGGAGTAGACATTCTAATATTAAATAAAATCAACTTTCAACTAAAAGTCATCAAAAAAGATAAGGAAGGACACTTCATATTCATCAAAGGAAAAATCCACCAAGATGAACTCTCAATCCTAAATATCTATGCCCCAAATACAAGGGCACCGACATACGTAAAAGAAACCTTACTAAAGCTCAAAACACACATTGTACCTCACACAATAATAGTAGGAGATTTCAACACCCCACTCTCATCAATGGACAGATCATGGAAACAGAAATTAAACAGAGATGTAGACAGACTAAGAGAAGTCATGAACCAAATGGACTAACAGATATTTATAGAATGTTCTATCCTAAAGCAAAAGGATATACCTTCTTCTCAGCTCCTCATGGTACTTTCTCCAAAATTGACAATATAATTGGTCAAAAAACGGGCTTCAACATGTACAGAAAGATAAAAATAATCCCATGCGTGCTATCGGACCACCACAGCCTAAAGCTGGTCTTCAATAACAATAAGGGAAGAATGCCCACATATACGTGGAAATTGAACAATGCTCTACTCAATGATAATCTGGTAAAGGAAGAAATAAAGAAAGAAATTAAAGACTTTTCAGAATTTAATGAAAATGAAGGTACAACATACCCAAACTTATGGGACACAATGAAAGCTGTGCTAAGAGGAAAACTCATAGCACTGAGTGCCTGCAGAAAGAAACAGGAGAGAGCATATGTCACCAGCTTGACAACACACCTAAAAGCTCTAGAACAAAAAGAAGCAAATACACCCAGGAGGAGTAGAAGGCAGGAAATAATCAAACTCAGAGCTGAAATCAACCAAGTAGAAACAAAAAGGACCATAGAAAGAATCAACAGAACCGAAAGTTGGTTCTTTGAGAAAATCAACAAGATAGATAAACCCTTAACCAGACTAACGAGAGTACACAGAGAGTGTGTCCAAATTAACAAAATCAGAAATGAAAAGGGAGACATAACTACAGATTCAGAGGAAATTCAAAAAATCATCAGATCTTACTATAAAAGCCTATATTCAACAAAACTTGAAAATCTGCAGGAAATGGACAATTTCCTAGACAGATACCAGGTACCGAAGTTAAATCAGGAACAGATAAACCAGTTAAACAACCCCATAACTCCTAAGGAAATAGAAGCAGTCATTAAAGGTCTCCCAACCAAAAAGAGCCCAGGTCCAGATGGGTTTAGTGCAGAATTCTATCAGACCTTCATAGAAGACCTCATACCAATATTATCCAAACTATTCCATAAAATAAAACAGATGGAGTACTACCGAATTCCTTCTATGAAGCCACAATTACTCTTATACCTAAACCACACAAAGAACCAACAAAGAAAGAGAACTTCAGACCAATTTCCCTTATGAATATCGACGCAAAAATACTCAATAAAATTCTGGCAAACCGAATCCAAGAGCACATCAAAACAATCATCCACCATGATCAAATAGGCTTCATCCCAGGGCATGCAGGGATGGTTTAATATACGGAAAACCATCAACGTGATCCATTATATGAACAAACTGAAAGAACAAAACCACATGATCATTTCATTAGATGCTGAGAAAGCATTTGACAAAATTCAACACCCCTTCATGATAAAAGTCCTGGAAAGAATAGGAATTCAAGGCCCATACCTAAACATAGTAAAAGCCATATACAGCAATCCAGTTGCTAACATTAAACTAAATGGAGAGAAACTTGAAGCAATCCCACTAAAATCAGGGACTGGACAAGGCTGCCCACTCTCTCCCTACTTATTCAATATAGTTCTTGAAGTTCTAGCCAGAGCAATCAGAAAACAAAAGGAGGTCAAGGGGATACAGATCGGAAAAGAAGTCAAAATATCACTATTTTCAGATGATATGATAGTATATTTATGTGATCCCAAAAGTTCCACCAGAGAACTACTAAAGCTGATAGACAACTTCAGCAATGTGGCTGGGTATAAAATTAACTCAAATAAATCAGTAGCCTTCCTCTACAAAAAAGAGACACAAGCCGAGAAAGAAATTAGGGAAACGACACCCTTCATAATAGACCCAAATAATACAAAGTACCTCGGTGTGACTTTAACCAAGCAAGTAAAAGATTTGTACAATAAGAACTTCAAGACCCTGAAGAAAGAAATTGAAGAAGACCTCAGAAGATGGAAAGATCTCCCATGCTCATGGATTGGCAGGATTAATATAGTAAAAATGGCCATTTTACCAAAAGCAATCTACAGATTCAATGCAATCCCCATCAAAATACCAATCCAATTCTTCAAAGAGTTAGACAGAACAATTTGCAAATTCATCTGGAATAACAAAAAACCCAGGATAGCTTAAACTATCCTCAACAATAAAAGGACTTCAGGGGGAATCACCATCCCTGAACTCAAGCAGTATTACAGAGCAGTAGTGATAAAAACTGCATGGTATTGGTACAGAGACAGACAGATAGACCAATGGAATAGAATTGAAGACCCAGAAATGAACCCACACACCTATGGTTACTTGATTTTTGACAAAGGAGCCCAAACCATCCAATGAAAAAAAGATAGCATTTTCAGCAAATGGTGCTGGTTCAACTGGAGGTCAACATGTAGAAGAATGCAGATCGATCCATGCTTATCACCCTGTACAAAGCTTAAGTCCAAGTGGATCAAGGACATCCACATCAAACCAGACACACTCAAACTAATAGAAGAAAAACTAGGGAAGCATCTGGAACACATGGGCACTGGAAAAAATCTCCTGAACAAAACACCAATCGCTTATGCTCTAAGATCAATACTCGACAAATGGGATCTCATAAAACTGCAAATTTTCTGTAAGGCAAAGGACACTGTGGTTAGGACAAAATGACAACCAACAGATTGGGAAAAGATCTTTACCAATCCTACAACAGATAGAGGCCTTACATCCAAAATATACAAAGAACTCAAGACATTAGACCGCAGGGAGACAAATAACCCTATTAAAAAATGGGGCTCAGAGCTAAACAAAGAATTCACAGCTGAGGAATGCCGAATGGCAGAGAAACACCTAAAGAAATGTTCAACATCTTTAGTCATAAGGGAAATGCAAATCAAAACAACCCTGAGATTTCACCTCACACCAGTGAGAATGGCTAAGATCAAAAACTCAGGTGACAGCAGATGCTGGAGAGGATGTGGAGAAAGAAGAACACTCCTCCATTGTTGGTGGGGTTGCAGACTGATACAACCATTCTGGAAATCAGTCTGGAGGTTCTTCAGAAAATTGGACATTGAACTGCCTGAGGATCCAGCTGTACCTCTTGTACATATACCTAAAAGATGCCCCAACATATAAAAAAGACACGTGCTCCACTATGTTCATCGCAGCCTTTTTTATAATAGCCAGAAGCTGGAAAAAACCCAGATGCCCTTCAACATAGGAATGGATACAGAAAATGTGGTACATCTACACAATGGAATATTACTCAGCTATCAAAAACAATGACTTTATGAAATTCGTAGTCAAATGGTTGGAACTGGAAAACATCATCCTGAGTGAGCTAACCCAATCACAGAAAGACACACATGGTATGCACTCATTGATAAGTTGCTATTAGCCCAAATGCTTGAATTACCCTAGATGCCTAGAACAAATGAAACTCAAGACGGATGATCAAAATGTGAATGCTTCACTCCTTCTTTAAAAGGGGAACAAGAATACCCTTGGCAGGGAAGAGAGAGGCAAAGATTAAAACAGAGACTGAAGGAACACCCATTCAGAGCCTGCCCCACATGTGGCCCATACATATACAGCCACCCAATTAGACAAGATGGATGAAGCAAAGAAGTGCAGGCCGACAGGAGCCGGATGTAGATCGCTCCTGAGAGACACAGCAGAATACAGCAAATACAGAGGCGAATGCCAGCAGCAAACCACTGAACTGAGAACAGGACCCCCGTTGAAGGAATCAGAGAAAGAACTGGAAGAGGTTGAAGGGGCTCGAGACCCCCTATGTACAACAATACCAAGCAACCAGTGCTTCCAGGGACTAAGCCACTACCTAAAGACTATACATGGACTGACCTTGGACTCTGACCTCATAGGTGTCAATGAATATCCCAGTAAGAGCACCAGTGGAAGGGGAAGCCATGGGTCCTGCTAAGACTGAAGCCCCAGTGAACTAGACTGTTGGGGGGAGGGCGGCAATGGAGGGAGGTTGGGGAGGGGAACACCCATAATGAAGGGGAGGGGGGAGGGGAATGTTTGCCCGGAAACCGGGAAAGGGAACAACACTCGAAATGTATATAAGATATACTCAAGTTAATAAAAAAATAAAGTAATAAGCATTAACTTACTATAGTAAATGCAATAGGATTATACATATGCCATACAGACATATATATATACGTGTATGCGATGTGTTCTTTAGTGTGTGTGTGTGTGTGTGTGTGTGAGAGAGAGAGAGAGAGAGAGAGAGAAAGAGAGAGAGAGAGAGAGAGAGAGAGAGAGAGAGAGAGAGAGAGAGAGAGAGAGAGACTTTATTAGGTCCCAGAGGACTAATACACAAACAAATATATGGGGCATTGTGTTTTGTTAAAATATCTAGAAATTTCTAGATTTCCTTCAAAAAACTGAATAATTTCCCTCTTCTCTTCAGTCTCAGACATGGCAAAAGAAGTTTGGTACTTTATTCCATCAACAGAAATTAATAAAAATTAAATTTTGTAATATCTGAACCTTAACACATAAGGATATACCACTTGTGTTAAGTATTCTTTCCTCAGGACACGCACCTTAGAAACTGAATGAATGCTGAAGAAGTCTAGTTTCCATGAAGCTATTATTCTAGGGAACTTTGCAGAAAGATCACATATAGATAAAATGAGAAATCACCATATTTACATTGTGTCAGTCTTCAGTTGTGTAACTTCTTTATGTATTCCTGCCTACTGGCGTGTACCCTGGTTTAATATTTACAACAACTTATTACCCTAATTTAAGAATTAATTTGTGTATATATTTAATAAAATTATCATTCCTGCCAGTAGGCAGGAATACAGAATTCTTTATGTGTTTACTTCTAGTATAAGAAAGAATAAGCATTTATGTGATTCCAGTTTCTATCCTTTCCAAAGACCTTGCTTAAGCTGCCTGGAACAGATACAATTTGTGCTGACAAGCCTTGCAAATACTGTAGATTTGTGAGAAAACTAAATGTTGCTCTTTTATGTCATGGCATTTTGGAATAGTTGATTATATATGAATTTTTGACTAAGAAAAAATATGGTGAATTCCAGTTACTTCCGTTGAACTTACAAAAGTAGATACAGGATTTCTTTGTAAAGCCTGTAACTTCCATGAGATTCATAGAACCTAAAACAGTACTTCCAATTCTGTTACGTGAGCAACTCCTAGGGAGGTAATGACAAAACGACTGAAATACATTTTTTTAAAAAAAATTCTCTTTCTAGTTTATCCCCATATCATAACACATATATTTACTATACACTGTAAAAAATTTCCTTCAATTAAAAGATACATATCATAGTTATGACCCACAAAATGAGTTTATAATAATGTAAACACCAATAAATTCTTAAACTAGGGTAATAAATTGCAATAAATACTAAAGTAGGGTACATGCAAGTAGGCAGGATTACAGTCTGGTAAGATACACTATGGTTTGTTAAAGATTTGTCAAACAGAGAAGTAAGTCACTTATAATTTATAAACACAAATTTGAAAGGGGAAGCTATTAGGGTATGTAAGGATTTTGAAGTTTATTCATAATATATGTGATCTTGACAGATAGATGGATAGATAGATAGATAGATAGATAGATAGATAGATAGATAGATAGACAGATGACAGAGATAAAGAGATAGATTGAGAGATAGAGATATAGAGACACAAAGAGGGAAAGATAGAGAATTGTTAGATAGGCTAAGTTCTAAATGACAATAACTCTAAACTGCAAATACTGCTTTTATAACGAGGTTATAGAAGTGAGTTTTAGGTCGTCAAGTTGCCCTTTTCATGAGAAACCTCTTCAGAAAGATGAAGCTATGTGCTTAGAATACTTTTTATAGCCCTTTACTCTGAGGTAGTATCTGTCTTTGTCACTGAGGTGAGTTTCCTACATGCAACAAAATGATGGGTTCTGTTTACATATCCAGTCTGTTAGTCTACATCTTTTTATTGGGTAATTGAGTCCATTGATGTTAAGAATTATTTAGGAAAAGTGATTGTTGTTTCCTTTTATTTTTGTTGTTAGAGGTGGAATTATGTTTGTGTAAGTAACTTCTTTGGGTTTGCTGAGAGATTACTTTCTTGCTTTTTCTACGGTATAGATTCCCTCCTAAAGTCTTTTTAGAATTTAGTAAAAATGAAGGCACAACATACCAAAATCTCTGGGACACAGTGAAAGCAGTGCCATGAGAAAAACTCATAACTCTGAGTGACTGCCTCCAAAAAGAAACTGGAGAATATTTACTAGCAGCTTGACAGCACATCTGAAAACTTTAGAACAAAAAGAAGCAAATATACACAAGAGGAGTAGACAGCAAGAAATAATCAAACTCAGGGCTGAAATCAACCAAGAAGAAAGAGAAAGAACTATATAAAAAAAATCAACAAAACCAGGACCTGGTTCTTTGGAGTAAATCAATAAGATAGATAAACCCTTACCCAGACTAACCAGAGGTCACAGAGAGTGTATCCAGATTAACAAAATCAGAAATGAAAAGGGAGACATAACAACAGAAACTGAGAAAATTCAAAAAATCATCTGATCCTACTATAAAAGCTTATACTCAAAAAAACTGAAAATCTGGATGAAATGGACAATTTTCTAGACAGATACCAGGTACCAAAGTTAAATCAAGATCAGATAAACCATCTAAACAGCCCCATAACTCCTAAAGAAATAAAAGCAGTCATTAAAATTCTCCCAACAACAACCAAAACTTCCCAGTCCCTCTTGTTTATTGTCAAATTCTATCAGACCTTCAAAGAAGACCTAATATCAATATACTTCAAAATGTTCCACAAAATAGAAACAGAAGGAACACTACAAATTATTCTATGAATTCACAATTATGCTTATATCTAAACCACACAAAGACCCAACAAAGTAAGAAAACTTCAGACCAATTTCTCTTATCAATATAGACCTAAAATACTCAATAAAAATTTCAAAAACCAAATCCAAGAACACATCAAAATGTTCATCCCTCATGATGAAGTACAATTCATCTCAGGGATGCAGGGATGGTTTGGTGTATGGAAATCCAACAATGTAATCCACTATATATAATCAAACTCAAAGAAAAAAAACACATGATCATCTCATTAGATGCTGAGAAAGCATTTGACAAAATTCAATACCCCTTTATGTTAAAAGTCTTGGAACTATCAGGAATACAAGCCTATACCAAAACATACTAAAAGCAATATACAGCAAATCAGTAGACAAGATCAAATTAAATAGGGAGAAACTTGAAGCAATTTCACTAAAATCCAGGACTAGACAAGGCTGCCAACTCTCGACCTATCTATTCAATATAGCTAGAGCAATTAGACAACAAAAGGAGTTCTAAGGGATACAAATTGGAAAGGAAGAACTCAAAATATAACTATTTTCAGATGATATGATTGTATACTTAAGTGGCCACAAAAATTCCACCAGAAAATTCCTAAACATGATAAATAACTTCGGCAAAGTGACTGTATATATATAATTAACTTAAACAAATCTAGCCTTCCTCTACTCAAAGGATAAACAAGCCGAGAAAGAAATTAGGGAAATAAGAACCTTCACAATAGTCACAAACAATATAAAATACCTCAGTGTGCCTCTATTCAAGTAAGTAAAATATCTGTATGACCAGAACTTCAAGTCTCTGAAGAAAGAAATGGAAGAAGATTTCAGATCTCCAATTATCATAGACTGGCATGATTAATATAGTAAAATGGACATCTTGCTGAAAGCAATCTAGAGATTTAATGCAATCCCCATCAAAATGCCAACTCGATTCTTCAGAGAATTATAAATAGCAATTTGCAAATTCATTTGGAAAAACAAAAAACCCAGGATAACTAAAACTATTCTCTACAATTATAGAACTTCTGGGGGAATCAGCATGCTTGATCTCAAGCAGTATTACAGAGCAACAGAGGACCTCCATATAAAACCAGGTACACTGAAAGTAATAGAAGAGAAATGGGGAAGCACTTTGAAAAGATGGGTACAGGGGAAAATTTCCTGAACAGAACACAAATGGCTTATGGTCTAAGATCAACCATAGACAAATGGGAACGCATAAAACTGCAAAGTATCTGTAAGGCAAAGGACACTATCTATAGTACAAAATGGCAATGAACATATTGGGTAAAGATCTTTACCAATCCTACCTCAGATAGAGAACTAATATCAAATATATGGAAAGAACTCACAAAGATAGACTCCAGAGAACTAAATGACCCCATTAATAATTGGGAGACAGAACTAAAATAGAATTCTCAACTGAGGAATATTGGATTGCTGAGAAAGACCTAAAGAAATGTCCAACTTTCTCAGTCATCAGGGAAATGCAAACAGAATAAGATTCAACCTCACACCAGTCATAATGGCTAAGATCAAATGCTCAAGTGACAGCAGATGCTTCAAGGACGTGGAGAAAGAAACATTCCTCCATTGTTGGTGGGACTGCAGACTGGTACAACCATTCTGGAAATCAGTCTGGTGGTTCCTCAGAAAATTGGACATAGTACTACCTGAGGACCCAGCTATACCACTCCTGGCCATATACCCAAAAGATGCCCCAACATATAACAAGGACACATGGTCCACTATGTTCATAGTAGCCTTATTTATAATAGACAGAAACTAGAAAGAACCCAGATGTCCTTCCACAGAGGAATGGATACAGAAAATGTGGTACATTTAGACAATGCAGTACTACTCAGCTATTAAAAACAACGACTTCATGAAATTATTAGGCAAATGAATTGAACTAGAAAATATAATCCTGAGTGAGGTAACCCAGTCACAATAAACACACACAATAAGCACTCGCTGGTGGGTATTAGGTCGAAAGCTCGGAATACACAAGATAAAATTTATAGACCACATGAAGCTCAAGAAAATGAAGATCATTGTGTGGATTCATCAGTCCTTCATAGAAGGGGAAACATAATACAGGAGGAAATATGGAGACAAAGTATGGAGCAGATACTGAAGGAAAGGCCATCCTGAGACTGTCCTACCTGGGATCCATTCCACATAGTGTCACCGAACCTAGACACTATTGTGGATACCAAGAGGTGCATGCTTACAGGAGCCTGATATAGCTGTCTCCTGAGAGGCTCTTTCAGAGCATGACAAATACAGATATGGATGCTCATAGTCAACCATTGGATTGAGAACTGGGTTCCCAATGTAGGAGTTAGAAAAGGGATTCAAGGAGCTGACTGGGTTTGCAACCCCACAGGAAGAACAACCATTTCAACCAACCAGAACCCCCTAGAGCTCCCAGGGACTAAACCACCAACCGAAGTGTTCACATGTAGAGGATGGCCTTGTAAGCCATCAGTGGAAGGAGAGGCACTTGGTCTTGTTATGGCTTGATGCTGCAGTGTGGGTGAATGCTGGAGTGGGGAGGCAGAAGTGGGTTGGTTGTTTGGGTAGCACCCTCATAGAAGCAGGGAGAGAGGCAATTGGATATGGAGTTTCAGGAAGAGAAACTGGGAATAGGAATAACATTTGAAATGTAAATAAAATATAACCCAAAAGCTTGGAGTACCGAAAATACAATTCACAGACCACATCAAGCTCAACAAGAAGGAAGATCAAAGTGAGGATGCTTCATTCCTTTTTAGAAGTGGAAACAAAAATATTCACAGGAGGAAATAAGGAGATAATGTGTGGAGCAGAGACTGAAGGAAAGGCTGTCCAGAGACTACCCCACCTGAAGATCCAACGCACGTGCAGACACCAAACCCAGTCACTATTGCTGATGCCAAGAAATGCAAGCTGACAGGAGGTTGGTATAGCTGTCTCCTGAGAGGCTCTGTCAGAGGCCCTTTGTCCTGCTAAGGCTTGATGCCCCAGTGTAGGGGAATGTCAGGGGGAGGAGCCAGGAGAGGGTTGGGTGGGAGGGTGGGTGAGCACCTCATAGAAGCAGGGGAGGAGGGACAGGTTACAGGGTTTTTGGAAGGGAAACCAGGAAATGGGATAACATTTGAAATGCAAATTTTAAAAAATCCAAGGGAAAAAAGAGAGAAAAATTAAAATATCCATTAAAAGAAAAGAAAACTAAAAAGAAGACAGACTACTCCCCTGTCTGCTTTCTTTCCTCTGAGCTCTAAATTTTACCTACTGCTACTCTGCACAGGCAGAGCAGCCACTTAATCTTCTTAAGCAAATTCAGCTGGGAGAACTTCTTTGAAGTTCATCTTAGACCTTCCAAAATTCTAGGTACAAAAAAGGAAAAAATAGTTTAAATCAGCATTCTAAATTAGAATGTATACATCTAGTCACAAAAATAATCATAGAATAGAATTCCATGGCTAAGTATTCATCTAGGAATGGCAGTAATGGCAGTTTCATTGTGTAGCTATCTAAATCATGCCAAACTAAGCAAATCACATTCTGTATAAAATGCTAAATAAATTAAAACCTGTTCGGTTTGGGGAATGATTTCTAATAGTTTATTCAACATAATCTTATTTAATCTAACCATAATTGGAATTTGAATGTGACCACAGGCAGTGATCTTTAGAATATCATTTAATACAATGAAGTTTCACTTCTACTGTACTGTAACTTGGACCTAAATGCCAACACCACACAGGTCCAAATCATGGTGTGCATGACCCAAGGAATTCTCTAGTTTTTTGTCCTGTCATTGCACAATTTACAGTGCTTGCAAATTGTTTATTTGACCCTCTGTAAAAAGATGAAGCCGTATTCTTTGTAACACATGTGACTGACTCACTCTTAATACTATACTGCACCCAAATGAGCAAATGCCTGTGGAGTTGGTAAAAAAAAAAATTAAAAGGAGATTGTTTATATATCTCCTTACTGGAAATTCTCCCTACACATTGACCAATAAATAAAAGTTCCAAAGGGCTTATGTTAAAATTACTCCAAAATTTAAGAATCTGAAAATTTTAATGCATTCATTAATTCTAGAAAATACTGTAGTTTCCCTAATTAGAAATGATTTATCATATGCATTATTATTGAGGTTGTCAACTGTTACAACAATCCTTTTCAACAAGTTAGTTTGCAACATGAAAAAGTGTATGTATATCCACAAGAAATTTGTAAAAAGAAAAAAGATTTATTTTTATCTTTGGTTATGTATTTTGTGCCTCAATGTGGATTTGTGACTGTGAGCGCTGTATCCAGGACGGCTAGGATGGATGCTGAGTTGCAGCTGAGTGGAGCTGCCTTATATGTGGGTCCTCTGCAAGAGCAACAGGGATGTGAGCTGCTGAGTCAACTCTCTGTCCTACCATGAGATACATTAAAAAATTCTATAACATAAAAATAGCTATCTATGGCTTCAGTTAACATTTGCAGTATAATCCGAATGTAAATACTAAAATATGCTGTGTATTAAATAACAAAGTGATGAACAAATACTCTGGAAAACTGAAGAATAGGCCATAGAAAAGTGATCGAGATGATAGGACAATACTAATATTGGACTGGCTTTTGTAGGGATTTAATAAAATTATTTTATTAGTTGCAAGTTTATAAATTCAATATTACAGTATTTATATATAATACATATATATGTATGTAGCTTAATAAATCAGAAATTTAAGTTATTTTTGCTTCACATCTCCAAGGTGTTATATTTAAATTTACTAAAATATTTATATGAATATATACTTGTGTGTTTCTCATTGGTATGATACAGGTACTACACATATATGCTTTAATATTCACTACTGTTCTAGATTTCTCTCTGATTTTTTTTTTTTTTGGTACTTTTTTTTCGGAGCTGGGGACCAAACCCAGGGCCTTGCGCTTCCTAGGCAAGCGCTCTACCACTGAGCTAAATCCCCAACCCCTTCTGATTATTTTTATGAGGAGAAATATACATCATTAATATTTACAGGGTTCTTCTCTTTCTATTCAAATTCTTTAATTGTATACGTTCTTAAATCTCTCTAGTATAGGATCTGTGTGTTATCTCCTAGGAATAATATAAGGCTATAATGTTAAATAAATTCTTATGAAATGAATAATAATAATTTTATTGAACTACTTGATAAAACAAATATTTCACTGCTTTTTGTTCCACATCAACTTAAATATATAAGGAATGTATTCAGTAAGCCAATTTATAAACTTTAGACTTTGTTATTCTTAAGGTGAAGTGCAGTATAAAGAGCCTTGTAGATGATAACCATTTGTCCTACCAACTTAAGAACAATACTTTTAATATTTACCACTTTTGGAGAATGGTAAAGTAAGAGTAGGCAATGCAAAATGAAAATTAAATTTATGCAATGGGGCACAAAAAGAGTAAGATGAGTTTCCTTCACAGAGAGACATAAATGGTTATGGTTATATCCTTAGAATTGCAAATCCAGAGATCCTACCCCATCATTGAAATTCAAATCTTGGAAATATTTGGAAATTATTTTTACCTTCTGTTAATTATATTTTGAGAAATCGGATGTGGATGTGTGTGTGTACACAGTCTTTCAGATACTCTGTAAAGATCATGGTAAATTTTAGAATAATTACAAAAATTTTAGCTGATTTTTAAAAGACAGTATATTTTTCACTCTGTCAATTTACTTGTCAGAGAGGTAATGATCGAGGGTATTTTTGTGGCATGGGAAAAGAAACCACGCTGACCAAATTATTTATGTAATTTGTGTGATTTATTCAGGCATTGAATTTTATGACTAGAAAGGCAAGATAATGCCTTAGGAAGAATATTCAAATACTCTATTAATAATCTATACAAATCAGCCAGGCAAAGGTATTCTAATATTGTAATATATATATATATATATATATATATATATATATATATATATATAATTTCCTGTATTAAATTTTGAAAGGTGGAAAAACAAATAACAAAAGCAATTTTCATGAATTTTATCACTAGAAGAGAACTGTATTTTTAAAAAAATATTTAATTTCACATGAGATATAATTTCTTGCTCAAGTCGAACATTGATGGATTTTAAAATTCCTTATTGACTACTAATATTATAATACTAAAATCATCGTCTTAAAACTTCAAATTATTCCATCAATCAATGGATAACATTGTAATAATTGTCACATATTTTAAAATATTTCTTTCTCAGTTAACAACTGTTTTATGCTTTAAGGTAGTTAGTGGTAAAAATAATATCTACAAATAATATTCAAAATCCATCGTCAAGAGTTAATAAAAACACTAACACTTCAGTTAGAATTTAATTAAACTTGTCAAGTTATAGATTGGTTCTTTTCAGTATATTAATATGAGTCACAAACATCTTAATATTTCCTCTTTCTTTACCGTGGAGATTCAATCATTTCTTATAAAAGCACATTTCTAGATGTTTTGGCATATAAAGTGTTAAAATTCATACTGAAATATTTTATTATTACAGAAGAACTGATATGAGTAGGGGATTATTGTTTGTCTTTCACTCCTCATTTAATATTTACATGAATTTTTCTATCTTTTTGTTTATTTTCCTGCCTACATTTAATACCCTGCCTTGGCACCTGCTTTATGTTCTTCCAAAACCAAAACAGAATCCTGGATATGTTCAGTTGATATCAATGACATCTTGGAGAGAGTGAAAAAATGTGTTCTACAATTACATGTTAATAACCGGTTGGTATTTCTTTCTCTGTTGATATAAAACGTTTAAAATTGTAGACATCTAACTGAAGGCCAGGTCTTTAATGTTCAATAGTACGGCAGCTCCCTCTATAGGAGACTTGAAGTCTTATGCCTGTCTGCTAATGTAGAAACCAAAGCTATTTTTTAATGAAAAATTTTCCCCAGCCTCTTCACTTTCTTGTTGTTTTATTCAGTTATTCGTTGATTTGTTTCACTTTGGCTTGTTATTTTTGCAGAATATATCGTTAAAGTATTATTCCTATTAGAGTGAAAGGAGGACAAGTAGGAAAGAATTGAATACAAAAGCTTTTAAGTGATAAATACCTATCTATAGTCAAGTGAACTGTAAATAGAAAGTCATGTCTGCAAAATACATTTTTACCTACTTCTGACTTACTCAAATGTATACTGACAATAGACTAGTTATAAATTCATTTACATATTTTGCCATCTAGGAGTCAATGACTCTAATAATGGCCGATATCACAGCAAACCTTGTGAATGGATTTAGATTTAGATTTCTGAGTACTTTGTTAAATGTGAGTTCTGTATCTTGGACAGTGTGAAATATAAAAATGTTTAAATGAAGAAAATAAACCAAGTTTAGAAATACAGTATTGCATCTCTAAGATACATATAAAATGAATCTTTTGAAAGTTAATGTCATTAAATAATCTTACTAGACAAAAATTATATAATTAGCATGTGTTTATGTTTTGACAGAATGGCAGTAGCATATTAATAACATTTCTTTCCTTATATAAGCCAATCATTCTGAAATCTTGCATAGTAATTCTTTAGGAGCACAGAAACCCAGTTTATTCACTATGGCATAGTTCGAATTACCTTTAATTGCCAATGACTGAGGTTCCAATGAATGAGGATTATTTGCATAATCTTATTGTGCTAGGGTATTCAAAATCATTTTATTTTGCCAGGAAACCAAAGTAGTTTATAAAATAATATTGGCAACCTGAATTATGTATTCGGCGTCCAACCTAGCCTCAGTACCTTATGAGTACCCATTTCAGAATTACTGCTACTTAGGCAACAATTACTCCATTTCTCATTACCTTAAAAGGAAAATGTTAATGAGATAGTCATATCACCATTTCAGTGTGTGGTAATTTAAAATGTACAAAACTAAACATCTATAAATTGACATTAACTTTCCTGGGCCTTGCCCACTGTCTGCTTTTCATTTGTAGAAGCAGCAATGATACAGAAAAGGAGCACACCGTGTACCTGTCTACTCAATTTCTCTTCATTGTGATTGTATGAGGATATAAACTATGAAATGTTTCCTTATGTTTGAACATGCTAGAATTTAGGAAACCTTGTGGATAAGAGTTTCTAAGAAAATTACTGAAATGCCCTTTCAAGTTAAACTAAGTGATGCTGTTCAAGTCATTTGTCTTATAAGAACTATATTGATTTTATTTAATAACATATGTATGTGTGTGTTTTAATTTGAAAGAGTTCAATTACCTAAAATTATATTATTTTATTTTCTTCAACTCAATGGTTTGAAGTGGAATGACTTTTGATAAAAGATTTCTGAGTCTACTTTGGGCTTTCCATTAATTTGATTTGTGAAACTCCAATTTGGGAAGCATATCTAAAATAATAATTATTTTATGACCTTCACATATTTTCTAGAAGGGCGACAGATATAATAGATTAACCTTTTTGTTTGGCTTTTAGGGTGCCTTTTTTCAATTCATCCATATTCAAAATGGTAGAATCCATAGTTAAACCTCTCCCTCAATTTGGAAGAAACTCAAATCAACAACTGTAAAATTTGCTTCCATAGATTCTCAGGATGGGCCATTTTCTACTTAAGGATAATACTATGGAATTCACAAAACCATGTGCTCCTTTTAAAAGGGAAAGTGGTTTAGAAGACAAAGCGTTCTATTGAAACTGTCTTTATTGAATAAGAACAATGACCAAAGCTCCTTGGGGAGTATTGTAAACATTATATGAATGTTTATATTTTGAAAAACAATCAAAATAATTTTAGGCAAATACTGAAACAGTATTGATATTAATGAAAATATCAAGACAATTTTTGAGGTTAATTATAATACTTCAGAGATCATGAACATGACAATATTTTAGTAATGTGTCACTACCAATCAAGTAGCTTTTATATGGTATTTGAATATTTCATCATTTAAGCAAAAATTGTAGTGATAAAGGAAAGGTAAGATAAGGGTAGATAATATAGCACAAAAAGTATTTTGCAATGGTGCATAAATAAGAGTAAGATGTGTTTCTTTTGCACAGAAAGACCTAAATGGTTATATCGTTAGATATACAAATCCAGAATAAGATAAATAAGGGAACTTTTTACATTTTCTCAGATTCAGATTATTTTAACTAAGGATTGTAGTCAAGTAAACATTAAAAAATGTACGCAAAGAAAGCGATTATTGCAAGCACATGTAAATAAACCACGTTGTAATTTGGATTTAAAACCAAGGAGAAGTCAAGTATCCATTCCCAAAAGCATGCAGTTACACAGATGGGGATAATAGTAGGGAAGGGACTAAGTACAGAGTGAAGCAATTTGAACATATGGCATTCTTAAAGGTTCATATGAATTGGAGAGCAGGGAGCATTTGGGCTGTAAAGGAGGCTAACAGATCACCAACATAATTGGCTGGCTAATGAGATATCTTTGAACAATGAACTGTCAGCTCCATACCTACAGGATATTATACATAATAAACAAATAATTCTGTAATGCCCTGAGATGTCTGTTTCTATTTTTTAGGATAATGAACTAATTCCCTGGAAGCTATTATAATGCAGGAAATTATCATTGAGTGCTGAGAACAACTGTAGCAGACTCACCCTATGGTGACTGAACTCTACTGAAAACAAGATTGTAAATAGAAAGATATAGATTATATACAATGCCTATCACTTACTTCAACACATGTTTAAATTTTATGATTACTTGCATAGGTTGACACTCTACCAAGTACTACATTAGATGTGATAGTTTCATTTTAACTGAAATTATCTTTAGAGATAATCTTGTTGATATTTTCAGAGATAATTATGATCTATAGAGACTGATTTAATCTCAGGACCTTTAATACATATAAAAATGAATTTAAATTCTGCCAAGCTTCTTTTCTTCCCTCTAGAGATTTATCATTAACAAATAATATTTGCAGGCCACACATTTATCATTCATCACTCTCATGTCCATGACCTTTACTTGATTATAATGGTTTTACCATCAAAACAAAGCAGGGCCTTTATCTCATTTAAGTATGCCAAGCAGTCATCTGTGCCGCATTGGCATTACATGAAATTATATTTTCATATTGAGTAAAATAATATTTTAGCCTTGAAAATAGAAACCAGAAATCCAAGGAAGTCTTCAGAACCAGTCCTTTCGGAAGATTCTCAACAGGGCCTGGGTTTTTCATGTTAAAGTGCCTAAGCCTTTATACCTTGATAATTTTTATTTCCTTTCTCATTATGAATATTCATATTTTGTTAATCTGTTGATAAAGTCCAGGCCCCCGAGCATGCTAGGAAAGCATTCTACTACTAAGCTACACCACGACCTTCATTATAGTCTTTTATACTTAAGTTTGATTTGTTACTGGTACTATGCTTCCTTCAGTGAGCTCTATGTAAATTATACAATCTTTAAGGCCTTCAGAACCCGAGAAAATCGTTTAAAAGCAGTAAAAAAAAAAAAAAGCAGTAATTGAAAAATTGAAGCAATATATTTTGAAAGCCCAGTTTCCATGTTACTTTCTTTTCTTTTCTTTTCTCTTTTTTTTCCGTTTCAATGATGCGATGTCCCTTGTGAGAAATTCAGATCTATTTTCACAAATAGATTAATGAAGTGTTCTTTGCTTCTTTGTTATTGACTGTGATGACTGAAGACAATATAAATGCTAAAGGATATCCTACCTTTTCCGAAAGATTTAACGATGAAAAACATTAAGATATTAACATACTATTTAAAAACTAATATCTTATAAAACACATCACTCCTAAATATATATGATATATTTGTATACATATTTTTGCTGGTCCTCTGTTTCTTTAGGGAGAGAGGGTACTATGTTGTCCTAATAACATGAATAACTGTACAAAATGACCTGGCACGTGGTAAATGTGAAATATTTCATGACTGACTAACTGATTGACTGAATAAATAAATGGCATGTGCTTTGAAACCTAAAATACACTGATTAGTGGAAATCATCACTTTAAAAAAAAGGATCCAATTGATCAAGCTGAGTCTTCCAGAAGTATTCATGCATTCACAAAATTATACTAATTTTTACTCAACACTCATCATTTCTATACACCAAGTTTCAGCCAGATGTTATTTAAAGTATCTGAATTATAGACCCTTGAAAGCTGGGTTTGTAATGGAAATGCTGACAGCCACTTAACCAGATAATAGCACCAGTTCACTTGGTGTATATATATAGTTTTGCTGCTAATATGGCTGTGCCATCTGTTCTATCTGAGAGTTGGAAAAGATTTAAGCTTCAGACAAGTGCTTAAAATAATGGCTGGATATATCTGACCCTCAATGATGAAGTGATAAAACAACACTTGTATGCTTTAATTATATTGCTTTCGTGACTACCTAAGTAGAAATAGTGGCTCATGGAAAAAAAAATGATGGGAAAACAGCATGTCACCTTGAAACCCATCAGGCATTTCTGTTTACAAGTTTGTTCCAGCCAAGCAGGGTAGGAGAGCATTTTGAACTTCTTATGATTTTGTTAAAACAGCCTAATAGTCAAACTATGGTAAAATATGTAAATGCTAATGACTTAGCCTAGTTTAACTCAATTTTAAAATAAGGGCCAGAGGACTCCAGATGACTTTCAGGAGCTCTCCAGGAATGAATTTCTCTAAGTCCTAACACTTGACAAGTTTTCGTCATTGTTTTGCTTGCTGCTGCTGCTGCTGTTGTTCTTGTTCCAGAAAGTAGGCTTCATAGATACCAAGTATTACCAGAATGAATGATTTCAATCTGTGTTATCAGGGCCTGAGAGCCTGAGAGTAACTCCCTTATGCCTTTCTGGTTGTATATCTGGAAGAAACATTTATTTAGTCTATAAACTTCCTTGCTGTTTGATAACAGAACCGCCCAACCAAAGAGCACCATAGAACATCTCAAAGGTCACAGGGCAAAAATCCCCATTATTTTCTAAAACCAGACTGAAGTATGATTTTACCTAAGTACAATTTTGAGCTCAATGAATTGATTTGACTTATTTATGGAGCAAGAAATGAATGGTGTCAAAATAGCTACATCTCTGAGAGGTCCTCACCCTTCATGGATGATAATCTCGTGAACATTTCATTGGGGAGTATGACTTTTCATTAACCTTTAACTTCCTGTATAGACTAGCATCTCACAATATCACTTGCATCTGGAACAGGGATTTCAGTATCCCCAGACCCTCTCTTTCTTCACCCTATCCCTAGGTACAATATCTTGCAATAATTACATTGCCATCATCATAAACCTGTATGGTATTGTATCGTTCTGCTCTAGTCATTATGGTTACCAGGATACAGGATGGTATCTGGTTAAGCCTAGAAGAAAAAGTACCATACAATACCTGGACAGTCTAAACTTCAACTTCATCAATGAACTCTTTACCTCCTACTACAAATTTCAATTCTGTATTTTTTGGTTGTTGTTGTTTTTTGTTTGTTTGTTTTTGTTTTGTTGTTTTTTGCTTTGTTTCATTTTTACAGTTTCTTAAGAACCAGTACCAAGTTTTATAACATATTTTGTTATCCTCTCATATCCTAATATGCATTCAAAGTAGAGGTAAGCAAGGTAATAGGACAGGAAAAAAAAGAAATAAATGAATGTGCTATTTTCAAATATTCTCATAGTATTATGAGCCATCTTGAACACTTTAAGATCATGCTTATTTAACTGAGAAAATAGGAAAATTTCTAAATGCTACATACATATTAATTAAAATGCAAATTAAGAAAATAATCCAATTTATGTTATTCATTAACTTATTCTGTTTTTAGTGATGAAGCTCTAGAGAATAAGTAAACCTCTTTTCTCCTTATAAGGACAACATATTTATGCAGCAAATAGGAATTTAACAGGAACATACAAAATTTCCACATCTACTTATGTTATGGTTGAAAGTTGGTGTATGAATCATGAATGTTCTCCATATTTGACATAGTATATCTTGATTCTATCAGCAAGAATTCCTGGAAAGACTGATTGGTGGATTAGAAAGTGCTTCAATGATCTGGAGAGTTTTGATTGTTACAGTAGAGTCTAATTTATCTGGGCTACTTTTGGCTCCCTGGATAGCCATATCTTGCCCACCTCTGCATCATTAAGTAATATTCAGTGATGAATTCTCAAAAATATTTTAGAATCTGTTGACTTAGCAGACTACTAGCTTCCACCAACCTAACAGCCAAGAGTGCATTAGAGAGCATATAAGAGCTATACAAAAGCCTTCATGATGGTGCTGTAATCTCTCTGACATAACTACCAATGCATTTTAAACTTCTTTTTGACTTATGACTTCCTTTCTATGGTAAAACTAAAAACTTCATGAAGTTGATTTCATGTTGAAACATGAAATTTGATGTAACCTAAACCTGTATTGCCAGACCAAAGCCACTTGAATGTAGCTCCAGAATGAATGATGCATTATTCCCTTTAAGGTAAAAGTTGTGCTTTCTGTGTTGATACTCCATTAAATCTTATTATCATTCCAGCCACCTGAAATCCACATAAATCAATGCAGTGTACAAAAATAATTGTGAAAAAAATATTTGTCTGGCAGAGTGGCATGCTGTTAATAGAAAAGTATTATTCTCCAGTCATGTGCAATCTATTCAATTCTTGCTTTGCTGTTAATTATGTAACTTTGGGCAAGTCACTTACCTTCTACAGTGATCAATTTTGTCACTTGAAAATAACATTAAAATGATTTTTTTCAGTGCCTATTTTCTAACCCAGCAAGCTAGGCGAGTGCTGTATCACCTAGCTACAAACCCACTCCAAATTATGCTAAAAATAATGTACTCTATTAAAATGAAATGGTGCAAAGTGTAAAAATATTCAGAAAAGTATGTACGAAGGAAGAAACACTCAGCAAAACTTAAACATACTTGTGTGGTTAAAATTAACAACCAAAACATGGAAAATATTTGATATTAAATAAGTACTAGTTTACGTCTTATAGTAATGAAAATAAAAAGAAAGTTTTAAGGTTAGGATTACTTTTTCCTTAGTGATTATGTCACACAGATTACAATGAGAATGTTTATCAATTTAGTCTTTTTGCTCTGTCTTTTTGTTCTCTCTCTCTTTCTCTCTCTCTCTGTCCCTCTGTCCCTCTCCTTCTCTCTCTCTCCCTCTCTCCCTCTCTCTCTCTCTCTCTCTCTCTCTCTCCCTCTCTCTCTCTCTCTCTCTGTGTGTGTTTGTGTGTGTGTTTGTGTGTGTGTGTGTGTGTGTGTGTGTGTGTGTGAGAGAGAGAGAGAGAGAGAGAGAGAGAGAGAGAGAGAGAGAGAGAGAGAGGAGCGAACCCCCTGCTATCTATAACAAAATCTGAAGAAATTTAGCAAAATCTGCTCAGGAAAGGTTTGGTTTCTAGTGTGGTAGCACAGCGACCTTTGCTTTGATTTTGAAATACTTGATAGCTGACATAATGGACTTTCATATTTGAAAATGTACCACTTTGGAGGAAGAGCTATTGTCCCTGAACTTTAGCAATTTGAAGTGTGACTTTTGATATCCGTGGGAACTTTTGAAGTTTCTTACTTCATGTAACAACTGTTGCCTTTATTATCAAAGACAATTTGACCAGACAGGAGGTTTTCTGTTTGATGTCTTAAATCCTTGATTTTGTAGCCTCATGAAAGATTATAGAAGTTTCACTATCCTGCAAGTTTACTATTACCAGTCATTGATCTTTTCACACTCTCCATGGGTTGCCAAAATGTCTTATGGTGAAAGTCAAACAGTATGTAGCTGTTTCACACTGCCTTCTGTCACTTAGCAATAACCTTTTATATTTTCCCTTTTCTTTTCACTGTTTAGTAGCTCATTTGTCTTAATAAATAAGATCTCATGTAGATGTATCTCATTTATTTATATAATTGTAGAGTCATTATAAATCACTAAGAGTGTGTTTTTTGTTTTTTTGTTTTTTTTTTTGAACATTGAGTTTTTAGCTGCTTTAGATAGAGGATCCAGTAGTAGGATCATATTGTAAAAATAGATTTATTTACATAAGAAACTATAGAATTGCCTTTTCTTTTTGGATATTTTAATTAACATTTCAAATGTTATTCCCTTTCCCAAATTCCTGTCCATAAGCCCGCCTATCCTATCCCTCCATCCCCCTTCTTCTATGAGGGTGTTCCCACTCCCCAAGCACCTCCCTTCCTGCCCTGATATTCCCTTACACTGGGGGTCCAGCTTTGGCAGGACCAAGGGCTTCTTCTTCCATCGGTGCCCAGCAAGGCCATCCTCTGCTACATATGCAGTTGGAGCCATGGGTCTGTCCATGTGTATTCTTTGGGTAGTGGTTTAGTCCCTGGGAGCTTTGATTGATTGATATTGTTGTTCTTATGGGGTTGCAAACCCTTTTAGCTCCTTCAGTCCTTTCTCTAACTCCTCCAATGGGGACCCTGTTCGCTGTTCAATGGTTTGCTGCTAGCATTCGCCTCTGTATTTGTCATGCTCTTGCTGAGCCTCTCAGGAGACAGCTGTATCAGGCTCCTGTCAGCATGCACTTCTTGGCTTCATCAATTTTATCTAGGTTTGGTGACTGTATATATATGTGCTGGAAACACTGGTGGGGCAGGCTCTGAATGGCCATTCCTTCAGTCTCTGCTCCAGTGTTTGTCTTCATATCTCCTCCTATGAATATTTTTATTCCCCCTTTTAAGAACTGAAGCATCTGCACTTTGGTTGTCCTTCTTCTTGATCTTCATATGGTCTGTGAATTGTATCTTGGGTTATTTTAGGACTCCCTTTCAAAGTGGCAAGATTATTATACATTACCACAATGAATGGAAAATTTCTTCACATCTTGTCAGCATGTGGTGTTGTCACTGTTCTAGATTTTAGCTATTCTAATAGTTATGTAATAGAATCTTCATACATCATCATCTTAATTTGCCCTTCCAGAATGGTACATAATATGTAGAATTTTCTAATATGCTTATTTTCCAACAGTATTTCTTATTTGTATCTGTTCTTGAGGTATCTGTTAACATTTTTGGCCCATGTTTTTAAGATGTTTTTTGTAGATCTCAAACAACAGTATAATGTTTGATGCCTTTTAAAAATATTTTCTTACAGTCAACCTATAGCTTCTCCTGTTTATATTTTCTTTTACCAAGCAGATATTTTAATTTTAATTAAGTTAAAGTAATAATTTACTTTTACATAGATTTTCTTTTTGATATCACATAGTAAAAGTCATGGCAAATTTTCCCATGCCTCTTAATTTTCTCTTTTAGAATCTATATCAGTTTGTATTTTAAATTTAGATTTATATTGAGATAATCTTTGTGAACCATAGAAGGAGTTTAACTTTGATTTGCTTTTAACTGCCTCATTATACTAAATTCACTTGTTGAAATGGTCATTCCATTTCTATGACAAAGATCAGTTTGGAATATTTTTATAGATATATTTTTGAGCCTTCTATTCTGTTTACCTTATACTTTGTCTTTATTTTTTTCTATATTGTCCTGATTAATATAACTATATAGTAATTATTAAAATTGGATAGCTTCTCTAATCCAAATTCTCTTCTCTTTATAATTAGTTGTGTCTCTTGTTTCTGCGCATAAAATTTAAAATTATTTCATTGGTGTCTGCAAAGTATATTGTGTCAGGAATTTTGTGAAAGTTGTCTTGAATGTATAAATCAATATGTTAAGAACTCATTATTTGATTTTATTGGGAGTTTCTATGTATGGCATTTGAATGATCTTCTCTTAAGTTAGTTCTGTTAACTAAAACAGATTACAGTCAGCAGTGTTTTATAGTTTTGCATATTTGCTGGTAGCCGCCCATACCAGCTGTTGTCTGTTAGTCCACCCTGAAGGACGCAGTGCGCATGAGCCAAGCACGTCACAGCCCACTCTCAGGGCATGCAAATTGGGCATTTGGGCTTGCAGCAATCAGGTAGCGACACGAGTCTCCTAAGCATACATAAGCAGTGCCTTTTCCTCCCTCGGGGACCCCTGTCCCTGTTCAAGAGAGCTGTACAGTAAAAGCTTGTTCGCAGAAGAATCCTGTTGCCGTGCGTCCTTCTTGCTGGTGAGACGTTTGGCGCGTGACAAGTGGTGCCAAAACCCGGGAACCAACATTGCCGGTGCCGAGGGGACCCTTCAGTGTGCTGAAGAGGATTCAGAACTGCGAGAAGGTAAATTAAAAGGTAAGCTTCGAGAGGCATGCCCCTTTTTGGAAGAGAGCATGTCAGAAATGGAGCTGAGTGAGAAATTAGGCTTCGAGAGGCATGCCCCTTTTTGGATTTAAGAGAGCATGTCAGAAAAGGAGCGGAGTGAGAAATCAGGAGTGCACAAGAAGGAAAAGGTTACTAAAACAAAAGTGAAAGAGATACAAAAGGCAGAAGAAATGCTGCCAGAGGAAAAAATAGGTATGCCCCGGAGGATGAAGTACAAGTCATCTGGAGAGGATACTTTGTATCCATTAAAAGAATTAGAAACCTTAGAACTGGCTGGCAGTGACTCTGAGCAAGAGTTGTCAGAGTCAGAGGAGGAAGAATTAGAGGAAGAGGCAGCCAGATATGAGGAAAAAAGATATGGGCCTAGGTGGAGAGCCACTGTGAAGAAACCGAAAGTTATGGATCCTTTGTGGGCAAGGCTGGTAATTTTGTTTATTTTTTTCTTTGTGTGGGAAGCCGTTACAGCCGTTAGGACAGGTCAGAGGGTCCTTGCAGAGCAACAAGAAAGTATGTCGGAGGGAGAAAAGGTCTCGAAAGAAAAGAAAAGGAGATAAAAGGAACATAGTATTTTGGGAGAAAAATTTTGTCTTTGTGCTTGTAAAAGGTGTGATTAGGCTCTGGAAACTTCACAGAGTCATATACTGATCAGATTTGATAGAGGTAGACTGCCTGAAAAATTTATTCAGGAGAATCAAATAAAAAGATATCTCGATTCTAAACTTTTGTCTTGAGAATTGTACAGAGTGTGCCTACTTGGATTCCTGGTCTCAAGGACTTTCAGTTGGGACCAGTGAGGACACATCAGCTACAGCATTAGTTTCATTTTTCCTACCCCCTACCCGCAAGGACATCTCAACGCCCATGTACAGCTTGATGGAGTTAATGTAATTGGGTTGTGAGTGGAAATATTCAGGACTTTGTTTCACTTCCATACCATTTGAGAATGTCAGCCGTGCTGCTCAGATATCCCGTAATATGTCTCAGTATCTTACAGGAATTTGGTTTCAACACGTTGATGGACTAGTCCAGGAATTGAGACAATCCATCGTCCATATCAACTCCACTCAAGTGGATAGTCACCGTGGAAGTGGTGGGAAAAGGAAAAGTTCATGTGAAAAATATTTATGCTAACAATGTACAGCTGACTCCTATTGGAATCTGGGTCCCTTTAGTGGGACACCATCTAGTTTTTCCACTCTGTCTATTGTCTGTCCTTGGTGCACCAAGCTGTCCATGTATGTCAGTTTATGTCTGTGGTTTTTGTTTCTTGTTGCTTAAATGTTTTATGTTTCATGTTCAAAAGAGAAAATGGTAAATAAAAAAAACAAAACAAAAAACAAAACAAAAAAAACTTCATCTGCTGGTCGTTCACACCTTGATTTGATTTTAACTCGTTTCAAAAAAGGAACAAATGAGTAAAAAGCAGTTTCAATCAGCCCTTGGAGCCTTGCACTTGTAGTAGGAGCCTAGGTCAGCTGGAGAAGCTGCCTGGGAATGAGCTTCTGCATGAGCTGATTATTAGATTTAGCAGGTGACAAGTTGCTTCTCTTAAAATCACAGCTAGAAAAGTCATAATGGTGTTTGGTCTAAATATTGAAGATATGTGTAGCCACTTCAATTTTGTTTCTGATTGGTTCTAAATGTATAATTATTCTCTACATGCCTTGGTTATGGACTATTGGCTTTTATGTTATTGGATATGGTTAAAAAATGTAACATTGGTAACAGAAAGTTGAGAAAAAAAGTGTAACATTGGTAACAAAGTTGACATAAAACTGTTAATTTGTATGGAGTTATTCTAGACAACATGTGCCATGAGCCAATCTAGGGAAACAGGTCTAAATTGGGACAATATTTTAATGGAACTCTTATCCTAGAAACCAGGCTTCTAAAAGATTTTAAGGGCAATGTCTCTTTGTTGAGGTATTGGAGACCACACCATCATGTGTTCATAGGTAAGAATTGACAGTCGAACCTTGTATAGACTCGGTGTCTTGGAGACTGGATTTTGGAGACTAGATTGTTTGTTGGAGGTTGAGTTTTGCTTTCCAAAGTTGTTTGCCCCTTTTGCCGTTAGATAAGAATCAGACTGCAGCGTGGTTTAATTTGCCACGGGATTCATCTGGGCCCTATAAAAGCTGAATGCCACCTGGATTTCTGGCTGGTGGCCGGCCAGACAGGAGGGGCCTACGCTGTCTCGACAGCCAAAGAAATTGGACTGGTGAATTTGACAATTTGATGGAGCAGCTGCGTGTGACCATTGTAACCGTGAATTCCACAAGAGTTGATGCTTCTTTCGCAGAGGGACTATCTTCCTGGATCACATCTGCCATGACCCACTTCAAGGAGTGGGTGGGAGTAATTGGGGTTGGCATGCTTTTGTGCGGAGGGATAGTGTTTATGCTATGGTTGGTATGTAAGCTACGTGCCCAACAGCAACGAGACAAAGTGGTCATTTCGCAGGCCCTTGCAGCACTTGATGTGGGCTCATCTCCCTCGGTTTGGTGAAACATGCTTAAGGACACCTAAAGGTAGCCTTTGCACCCTGCAGGGTTAGTCCCATTGCATGCAGGAAGGTACCTTGCCCTTGTCACATCCATTCAAGGTCTCGAACCCTGAGGGTCCTACAAGAGCCCAATGGTTGATTGAACTTGTTCTTTATATTATTTGAGAGGGGGAGATGTTGGTAGCCGCCCGTACCAGCTGTTGTCTATTAGTCCACCCCGAAGGACGCAGTGCGCATGAGCCAAGCACGTCACAGCCCACTCTCGGGGCATGCAAATTGGGCATTGGGGCTTGCACCAATCAGGTAGTGACACGAGTCTCCTAAGCATATATAAGCAGTGCCTTTTCCTCCCTCAGGGTCCCCTGTCCCTGTTCAAGAGAACTGTACAGTAAAGGCTTGTTCGCAGAAGAATCCTGTTGCCGTGCGTCCTTCTTGCTGGTGAGACGTTGGGCGCGCGACAGCTATTTATATGTATTCATGGGCTAAGATTTTTACTTCTCTGGGCTAAAGTAAATAATATTTATAATTTTATAATGCACATTCTCATTCCTGATAAAAGCTAAAAACAAAACAACAAAAAACCAATATACTTTTAATTCTTTACCATCTCTAATTAATTTTTAAATAAAGTACAGGAGAAATAAGAAAGCTAGGTTTAAAGATTATTTAATTCCATATGATGTGTCTCTGAGAGATTTTTTTTTAGTGTGACAGAACTTATCTTTTCCTTCTTTACAAATTAACTACTATTTTGCTTAGTGTATCAACTTTAAAACCCTTTATGATCAAATATTGTAGAAATATTATGAGTGTCTGTGTTCTTTTTCTTGTTACTATGAAAAAAAAATACCTGACAATGTCAACTTAAGGCAAATGAGTGTGCTTTGGCTTTCAATTTGAAAGTACAGTTCGTAATGCCAGGCAAGATGTGACAGCAAGAGTTTGAGGCAGCAGATTACACTTCACTGCCAGCCATGAAGCAGAGAGAAAGGAAGGGAGGGAGAGAGGGAGGGAGGGGGAGAGGGAGGGGGAGGGGGAGGGGGAGGGGAGAGGGAGAGGGAGAGGGAGAGAGAGACCCTAGCTCAGGGAATAGTGCTGTTTTGCTGTTTACAACGTGGGTGTTTCCAGTTTCCACTTTCAATAACTTAATCTAGAAACTCCCTCACAGAAATCCTCAGAAGCTTATATTAAAGGTTTTAGTGGGGTTTTTTTCAGATTCAGTAAAACTAATGATTGCAGCAGGAAATCTATTCAAAGGTACCTATACACAAATAAAAAATTAACTCATTTTATTGTGTGTTCCTACCATAACCTGGTTTTGTAATTATTGCTTAATTTAATGATTGAGATTTTGTTTTTCAATACACTCCATTTTAAAGCATTAAATGTTATTACATCATGGATTTATTTATTCACGTATGAATTTATTTATTCAATTTTTGTTGGTGGTGTTTTATTTGTTTTGTTTTGTGTTTGTTGTTTGCGAGGTCTGAATCTAGGGACTCATGTGATAAACAAACATTCTAACACTCCTCGTCCCTGGTATAAAATTAGTCAAAGCTATATTTTCTAATATTCAGACCTCATCTACTTATATTTGAACAATCCCAGCCAAAGCAATATAAACTCTTCGGTAGCCTTAACTTTCCTTTTATGCAGACCTATTGTATACTGAAATCTTAGTCATGCTTTATGATTCATCTGTGAAACTTTAGTTGTTTTAAAACAATATATTAATAGTTATAGTTTTAAAACAATATATTAATAAAATAATAGTATTTCTCTCTTTTAATCTTCCTTTTCTTGATTTTTAGTCAATGTTTTATAGCTGTGAACAGACACCAGCATGGCAACTCTTACAAAGGAAATAATTTAATTGGGGCTGGCTTGTTAGTCCATTATCATCATGACTGGAAGCATGTCAGCACACAGGCAGACATGGTACTGGAAAAGTAGCTGAGAGTTCTACACCCAGATCTACAGACATCGTGAAGAGAAAAAGACACTGGGCCTGGCCTAGGCCCATAAAACCTCACAAGGACACATACATGTTCCACTGTGTTCATAGCAGAAGCTGTAAAGAACCCAGATGTCCTTCAAACAAGGAATTGATGCAGAAAATGTGGTACATCTACACAATGGAGTACTACTCAGCTATTAAAAACAATAACTAAATGAAATTCTTAGGGAGATGGATGGAACTACAACATATTATCCTGAGTGAAATAACCCAGTCACAAAATAACATACATGGTATGCACTCACTGATAAGTGGATATTTTAGCCCAAAGGCTTGGAAAACCTAAGAAAAAAATCATAGATCATATGAAGCCCAAGAAGAAGGAACACCAGTATGTGAACACTTCATTCCTTCTTAGAAGGGAGAACAAAATATTCATGGGAGGAAATACAGGGACGAAGAGTGGAGCAGGAACTGAAAAAAAGGCCATCCAGAGACTGCTCCACCTAGGGATCCGTACCATAAGCCCAATCACTATTGCTGATGCCAAGAAGTGCTTGTTTATAGGAGCCAGATACGGGTGTCCCCTGAGAGGCTCTGCCAGAGCCCTAATGATACAGATAAGGATGGTAGCAGCCAACCATTCGACTGAACAAAGGACCACAATGGAGGAGTTAGAGAAAAGACTGAAGGATCTGAAGGAGTTTAAAACTCTACAGGAAGAACAATAATAACAACCAGACCCCACCACACCTCCCAGGGACTAAACCACCAACCAAAGGCTACACATGGAGGGACCCATGACTCCAGTCACATATGTAGCAAAGGATGGCTTATTTTGCATCAATGAGAGGAGAGGCCCTTGGTCCTGTGAAGGCTCATTTCCCCAATGTAGTGTAAAGCCAGGGCATTGAGGTTGGACTGTGTGGGTAGGAATGGGAGTATCCTCATAGAAGCATGGGAAAGGGGAGGGGGTATGGGAGAGGAGGAAAGGGGATAACATTTAAAATGTAAATACATAAAGTTTCCAAGAAAAATAAAACTTAAAATATGAAGAATAAAATAGAGAGACTGAGACACAAACCTTTGTGACAAGTTCAAGGACAGGCTTGAATAGATAATTAGAGGGCAGCCTAGAAAGACACAGAATCAGAAACAAACAAATCCAAACAGAGGACTCAAATAAAAGTGCTCCTAAATTGATCCCCTTTTGTGAATATATGCATCTGGTGGGGAAAATGTTGCATAAATGTGAAAGAAATAGCTTTCCCAATAGCTCATTGTTCCTCAATTTCCTATAGCCAAGACATTATTGGAAAAGAGTCTAAGCTATTGAGAGGAAAAAGCCACTTTGATGAATATAGAATTGACTTTAAAAAAATAAAATTATCAAACATAAAAAAACTGAAAGCCCATCCCCAGTGATACACTTCCTCCAACAAGGCCACACCTACACCAACAAAGCTACACACCTCCTAATAGTGCCACTCCTTATGAGCCTATAGGGGTCATTTTCTCTCAAGCCACCAATCGTCAATACCAAGTGAACCTATTTTAATTACATTAGTAATTATGTTTAATCAATAAAACTTTCTGGTGATATTTTAGAAAAATTTGGGAGCATTATTATCCATAAAAACATGACTGTTATTCCTCCTGAAGGTATCCATATGTATTATTCAGAATCATTGAAGAAAAAACTTAACTTACTAAATAAAAGTAGAAAATTCCTTTTCATAAGAAAACCATTCTTTAGTTACCTTTAGATAAAAATTTAAAAAGAACTACATTTGAGACCATTGACATTTCTATGACAACCTAAATTGTCTGGCTAGGAGATGATTACAAAAACAATCAAAATAATGAAAATTTAAGTCTTGGCCCATTTTTATATAGTAAAGCTTAAGATTAAAATGTCAATTTTATATATTAAATAATGAAAGATATATGAAAATCATATGCAGACGAAGCTTGTTTTAGTGATTGACCGAGAAGTAAATCCTATAAAAATAGGTAAACATTCATATTTGGATGGAGATGAAATAGAAACGTTAGAGCATGAATATTTGTATATATTGTTAAAAGTAAACATAAGTTTGCCGAGTGCATGTTGAGACATTTTTATTTGTATTTTTATTTACATTTTTTCTTTTTTTCTTTTATTGGATATTTCCGTTTTAAATATTATCTCATTTCCCAGTTTCCCCTCCAGAAACCTGCTATCCCACCCCCCACCCTGCTTCTACAAGTATGCTCCCTCACCCATCCACCCACTCTCTCCTCCCTCCCTGCCCTGACATTCCCCTACACTGGGACATCAAGTCTTTAGGAGACCAAGGACCTCTCCTCCTAGCAATGCCCGACAAGGCTATCCTTTGCTACATATGCGGATGGAGCCAGAGGTCCATCCCTGTGTTGTTTTGTGTGTGTGTGTGTGTGTGTTTGTTGTTGTTGTTGTTGTTTGTTTGTTTGTTTGTTTGTTTGTTTGTTTTTGGGGACAGGGATGGTGGTTTAGTCCCTGGGAACTCTGGGCGTTCTGGTTGGTTGATATTGTGTTCTTCTTATGGGGTATGTTGACACTTTTAAAAATCAAGTCCTTATTGTATAACTGCAATGCTATCACTTGAGAAGTGGAGACAAGAGGATCACTGAGTTTAAGGACCACCCGGGATATGAGATCCTATTAAAACTACAGGGCACAGGAAGATCTACAGAGTCAAATAACCTGGGCCCAATTGAACCATCACCTAAAGGACAGGCAGGGCCTGGACCCAGCACTTCCATATCTTTGTAGCAGATGTTTAGTTGGTCTTCATGTGGGTCCTCTTACAAGTGGAGGAGAGCCTGTTTCTGATTCTGTTGCTTTCCTTTAAATCCCCTTCCTGTAACTGGAGTGGCTGGTTGGGTCTCAGTGGGAAAGGATGTGCTTAATTCTGCTGGAACTAGATGTTCCATTGTGGGGCTTTACCCAAGGGAGGTTCCAGTTCCCTGAGAAGAGTAGGAGAATATTGAGGAGAAGAATTTGTACGGAGAAGGGAGGGAGGTTGTGGTCAACAGGTAATGTGAATTTAAAATCTATGAATAAAACACCAAACCAAATTAAGAGAAGCTTGCCTTTTATATTTTTTGAATATGCAACCTCATTCTTTTCTTCAATTTCTTATATAATTAGTCCAGTGCTTGTTTGTACTTTTAAAGTTTCTTTTATGTTCAAAATACATGAAAACTGCACACAATAATGTAGTTGAAATTTTGATCTCTAATTACATCATTAACACTATTATTTTGAAGCATTATCAAGTTTGAATTTAAAATTGAGAAAAAAATCTTGCATTAAGGACCATATCTATCTTTCTGTCAGACATTTCACCTACAACCCCATAATCTTTCCAAACTCTTAGAGGATTTTCTTCATTTATTACTGAATGACAGATTGACAGACAAACAGATGTATTGATTCAATCTGTGTGTTCATGTGCTACCTCCTCTCCTCTCCTCTCCCCTCCTCTCTCTCTCTCTCTCTCTCTCTCTCTCTCTCTCTCTCTCTCTCTCTCTCTCTCTCTCTCGGGGTATGTGTGAGCATACATGTTAGCAAGCACATTTGAAGTTTAATGACAAATTTTATAGATTTGTTTTCTACTTCCACCATGTAGATCCTAGAGGGGATTAACCTCTAATTACAAGGCTTAGGAGAAAGACCTTTCACCTGTTGAATTGTCACACTGGCCCAAGCCTTAGAGATATTTTTAGTGTTTAAAATAGGGACTTTAACCATTTACAACTTGTACTTTTTATGGCTAGTGTATATGTTATCTCAGAATGACTGACATTAAATGCATAGAGTGAAATATATGAGACTCAAAAAGTAGAATGCTTATATTACAAAGCATTTATTTGTAGCAAGTTTGTACTACAAAGTTCCTTAGTGAATTATATATTAATATATAATTTATTAATGTAGTCATGATTTTATAACAATATCCATTGACAAGTATAACTACAGAAAATCTGAAGCTATTATAAACAAAGTATATTTAAGAGAACCGTAGCAACTACATTACAATTATAACATTCATAATTTTATTGTTAAAACAATATAGTGACTGCTAATACCACTATGGTTTTACTTATTCTCTATCAAAGCACAAAGATCATTTTCCTAGATCTCAGTGAATATTTGTTTTCCTGCCTGAAATTGTATATTTTCCTGAATTATATTCATAGAAATCCATTACTTCTGTCAACCAAAAGTTAACCAAAAGCTTAAAGAAATGTTATGCTTTATATACTGATAATCCAATAGAAGCTAAATGAATGTCATTTAACTAACAGATCTTGGAATTTTCTTGAACCATAATCTTTTAGCTTCCAAACATTGTAGCCATTTGTTTCTGTCAGGCCTAGTAATATATCTTAGCCTATGCTTGAGAGTCATTTGAATAGACAAGACTTTAAATGTCTGTTAGATTCTTATTGCTTTATTAACCCCACACATGCTCTCTCCCCAAGGACTCCTGTAGGAAAGAGAGAGAAGAGGGGAGGAAGTTTCCACAAGCGTAGAGTGCTTTACCATATGCTTGAACAAATCGGCCATATGCTCGATGTAAAATTCATGCTGCTAAACTGGCTGTGATTGTATATATGTCCAAGAACAATTCTTGCTTTTGGCTTTGGCTTATAAAACTCTTAAACTAACAGTTTACAATGTTTATATTTTATTTCTTTGTTTTTTTTTTCCTACAATCTTCCCCTTGGAGTGTATAGTCATTCATGTCATAAATACAAAGGTTTAGAAATTCAATTTAAGGGAAGAAAAACCATAGTCTGGTTTTATTTGTGAGCTTATAGATGTTTTGTGATATTTTATTCTTTTAATTATAGTGTGTGTAAAAGAAATATATTTATATATTTAGTATTATATATAAACCTTTTTCAATCTGTACATTCCACAGTTTCAAATACACAGTGATTTGATGATGAAATAGCAGTGAATGATAGGAGATGGTTTTGAGTCTGTGAGCAGAGGACACGCCCTCTTCAGAAAAATTGCCCCATATGGCTAGTTTTTGTTGCCTATATAAAGTTAAAATTCTTTAACATTAATCATAAGGCTTAAAATCTATGTATATCATTATCTTGAAAAGGTATTTCAGTGTATTGATATGCACATACACTGTGTAAACTTCATACATTTGAAAAACTAAGACAATGTACACTAAATTCAAATGAAACTCTTACCCAAATTCAGTTTTAAAAAGTCATATGTTTTGGTTATTTTAGTAGCATGAAATGATTGCTAGTATGAAAATGTTAATTATTTTTCTTTTTATCTGTTTGATGTTTTCAATTCATTTTAATGTAAGCCTCTCTCTCATTTATCTTCAGCTGAAACATTGTTCATTTTAATTAAACTGTAACTGTTTTCTCTTAAATAAAAGTACAAAGAGCAAGTCCTTTAATTTATCACCATCAGAATCAAGCTGTGTATCTTTTCAACCTTAATCAGCTACAACCTGAAAAACCGAAACTGAGCTTCTTACATTTTAAATGTTACTTGGATTTAAATGATCTTGAAATAAATTCAAGGAATTTTGGTTTAGTGAAGACTCTGTTTTGACAACAAAATAGAAGATTTGAGAACTGTAAACTAGAAAAAAATCCTAAATCTTGTGTGTGTGTGTGTGTGTGTGTGTGTGTGTGTGTGTGTGTGTGTGTAGAGAGAGAGAGAGAGAGAAAGAAAGAAGGAGGTGATGTCTTTCAAAACAACACAGTATTTCTTTGCTTGGAAACCAACAACACAGAAAAAATACTAAGATGAGAAATTTCATTAAGTGGAACTCTAGATATTAAGAAGTAATGGTCCAATTCTGGTTCATTGAGGCTATTAGGGTCCAAACAGAAAAAAAGGGTCAAAGAAACTGAAGCAAGGCTCAGATTTAATTATACCTGTTTAACACAATGCAAATCCAAGCTCCTTTATGTTGCTAAGTTATTGATTTGGAGCACAGCCTTCTAACAGCCTGAAATCAAGCAAGTAGAGCCAAGAATATTTAGGTAAAGCTTTTAGAAAATTGGAGCAGTATTAAGAGCATGGTTTTAAAGCTTAATTATTAAAGTTCATGTGAAAAATATTTATGCTAACAATGTACAGTTCCAGAGCTGTATTTATGCATATAAATGCTTGCATATTATTTTCTAGAAGTTTAGCTCATTGGAAAAAAAAACTTTTAGTTTCTCAAAATATTAAGAAGTTTTCTAAATTGAGTGAAGCATGTTCTCAAAGTCAAAAGTAACATGTGCTTTTAAGAATCTATTTTAATTCTTTTTTCGAATTATAGTTGTCACTTATTCCTATATTAATAAGAAAATATTTACATTAATGCCAGTATCAAGATTAATTTTAACTTCGATTATTTGACAGAACAACTACAAAGAAACATTAAAATAGGTACCTTTAAGTTGATTTCTAGTTTTTCTCTTTTAGTAATGATATGAAAAAAACTATAATTTCAACTTTATAGACTGTCATAATAGGATCTTTTTCCTTTTAACTTCTTTATGTCACCTCCTCTATTAAAATATAATAGCAATCAATGTGTGGGTCTAAGAAATTCCATATCTCTCATCACCTAAAGTGAGAGGACTTAATATTTAATACCAAACCAAAACGTATATATTTTTATAGTCACATTGTACTTGAACACAGAATGTGACATTTATCAGCTGTGAGCTTAGAAATGTTAAACTGTTTGTTCTCTCTTAGTTTCTTACCTTTAGAGGAAAACAAATGAATATATTATAATGCATGGTGAGAATTATTTTGGAAATTCATAGATAGTTGTAAATTCCTGTATTAATAATTAATGTTACTTATAGATCTAAAATTATTGGGGCTGAAGAAATGGTTCAGTCGTTAAGAACACTTGTCCTCTTACAGAAGACCTGGAACCAGTTTCCAACACCCACATAGCATCTCACAGCCACCTATAACTCCAGCTCTAGGACACTCATTGCCCTCTTCAGGCCTTCACAGGCACTGCACAAATGTGACACAGCCTTACATGCAGACAAACACACCAATACAGATAAAATGACAGTAGTCTAGCATGGCTGTTCTCTGAGAAGCTCCGCCCAGCAGCTGACTCAGACAGAGGCAGACACCCACAGCCAAACAGTGGGTGGAGTTTGGGGACCCTTGTGGAAAAATAGGAGCAAGAATTGTGGACTTCAGTGGGGATAGTAAGTCCATAGGAAAACCAATTGAGTCAGCTAACCTGGATCCTTGGGGCGCTCAGAGCCAACCACAAACCAAAGAATATACACAGGCTGGACCAGGAATTCCCTGCACACATGTAGCAGTTGTGCAGCTTGGTCTTCATGTGGGTCCTGGACACCTGGAACAGGGGATATCACAAAAGCTGTTGGTTGTACATAGAATATGTTCTTCTAGCTGGGCTGCCTTGCTAGCTTCAGTGGGAGAGGATTTGCCTAACCTTTCAGAGACTTGAAGAGGCAGAGTGGGAGGATATTCAAAAGGTCCCCCACCTGCTCAGAGGAGAAGGGGAAGAAGTAGGAAGGATTGTGGAAGAGGTGACCAGGATGTAAAGTGATTAAGTAAATAAATAAGTAAATTAAATGAAAATAAATTAGTATTATAAAAATGGTAAAGGCATAGACTCTCTTTTAATACCCCAGGGGAAGATCTTTTTTTGCCTTATTAAATTCTTGATGGCTTCTTACTGTTCTTGGCTTATTGAAACAACTCTGATTGCTGCCTCCATATTATATTTATTTGTGTTCATGGAACTTTTGTCAATTATACTTTCTTCAGAAATTCACCTTCCTTGCTCTTATAAATATAAGTGCTTGACTTTTAGACCCACCTAAATCCAGGATGATTTAATATTGCATATAATACTGGCCAACAACATCATAATTAGAGAGTGTAGTGAATAAAAATTTGGGGCTGAAAAATACTATTCAACTCACTACACTCATTTCTTGAGTATAAACTATTGAACATATTTACTTATTGCCCTATTACTTAAAAGAGAATTGTTTCCTGTGAATTCTTACCTAAAAGAGAAGACAAAATATATGATTTTCCAGTGGAGTGAATAAGTAATTCTCATTTGGAACAAGATATAGAGGGTATTAAATTCCTTAGTGATTGTGTTTAGATTATATTACTGTTTTAATGTTAAATATGAAACAGCTTGGATATTCAATTAGGAAGGATAACTCAAAGGAAAGTTAATATAATCTAAAATCTTCCATGTAATTTGAGATAATATGCTAACTATGAAAATTTGAAGACTACGGAAATTTGAAATGACATTTTTTGAAAATTTTATTTTTTTGTGTGAGATGAAATATAAGTTAAATTGCAGTGTAGGCTACTTATGTATTTATCTTAAAGATAGAATAATTCTTTGCTATTTTTTCTCTAAAGAAAGAATAATGTTTTAATCTGTGTCCTAATACAAGAGAAAAATATGCAAATTTAAATAAGAATAAATACAGAGATCATGTTATTTTAGTTGTTAACATATGGAAGAACAAATTTATAAAACAGTCACATATAATTAGACAGATAAAAATTACAGTTTTTAATTGACAATTTAGAAAATATTAACTATTAAATGACTCACTACAGCATTAGTGAATAAAAATATTTTCTATTTCTTAAAAGTTCATTAAAGAGAAATAGACCTTGACCATCACAAGGGCTATTGTTAAAATAGCAATTCAATTTTCTTAGATTTTTTTTTCTTTTTTTCGGAGGTGGGGACCGAACCCAGGGCCTTGTGCTCTCTAGGCAAACGCTCTACCGCTGAGCTAAATCCCCAACCCCCAAACCCCCTTCTTAGATTTTTATAACCAATATCATCAGATTTTTTTCATAAAATTCATTTCTATATCTCAGAAATCCTACATGAATACAATTTGAAAAAGATTACAATAAAATGAAGCACACTTCAAATGTTGAATATACAAGTTATAGATAAAAATCTGAATAATGGAACTTTCTGTCTTAAATATCAACTTAAAAGAAAAAGAGAAAAGAAAGAAGGAAAGAAAGAATTAGATAGAAAACAACATCAGAAATTAAAACTACCTGACAAAAGTTTATGCTGAGCTTGAATTTTAAAATGACAGTAGAACTGATAACAATGTGATTGCAACGAGTCCAAGGTTGAATTGAGCTACACAGTTATGCTGCAGTGAAGAGCTTGAGAATTGTAGTTAAATTTTGAGTGAACTCAATACCATTTATTTTAAATGACTTTGAGCATGTAATGGTGGCTCTGATTTTGAAGTAGCGAATGCTAAAATATCATTAGTATTGTTGGAGGAGGTATTTCAAAAGCCTCAATATTCACAATTATCTCTCTCTGATTTATGATTTTTGTCTCCACATGTAAGCTTACAGCTACTGCTCAACACTATGGCTGCTTTCCTGAAGCCATGTTGAATGGATATCCTGATGGTCACGAATTAACCCTTTAGAACTGTGATCCTCAATTAAATGCTTTATCTTATAAGTTTCCTTAGACATGGTGTTTTGTCACAGAAATAGAAAAATAATTGATATGGCTACCCATGGCTGCTTTAAAATATTTAAATTAGTCAAATATTTCAAAACATTATTAAGAGAATTATTTTTTCTTAAATTGCATCAATATCTGTATGCAGTTTAATTTTTCTAAATCCTGTTGAGATGTCAAAGTTAAAAACAGTATTACAAAGTGTATTTGTCTGAGATGGAATACTTTGTATGTTCCATTCTTTATAGAACTTTATACAAAGAGTAGTAAAACTGAACTTTGAATTTTCTTTTTTTAAAGGTTACTTTTTATTTTATTGTTAAAAATTTATTTGTTTTATGTAAGTACACTGTACACTGTCATTGTCTTCAGACACACCAGAAGAGGGCATCAGATCCCATTACAGATGGTAGTGATCTACCATGTGGTTGCTAGGAATTGAACTCAGGACCTCTGGAAGAGCAGTCAGTGCTCTTAACCACTGAACCATCTCTCCAGCCTACCTTTGAATCTTCTACTCAAAATTTTAAAATGTTATTAAAAATATAATATTATCTTTCCAAAAATTGAATAGAAATTTTGAATATGAATTCAAATTAATAAATAAGAAAATATATGATCAATGTAATTATAGCGAAAGTTTAGGTTTTTCTTTGTTTTTTTAATTATTACTTCTTTTGATTATCAAGGCAGGGTTTCCTTGGAAACTCTAGAACTTGCTTTGTAGACTAGGCTGGTCTAGAACTCAAAACTACCTTCCTGTTTCTGCCTTCTGAATGCTGAGACTAAAGGTATGCACTACCTTATCCGACTAAAGCTCAGTTTTCAAATGCATTAGTTTTATATGGATTTTCATGTATGATATAGACAAATTTTATGAAACTCTGCTACTATAACCCCAGTTCTCTTTTTACTTTTCATTTTAAGGCAGAAACTCACTAATTTGAACTTTTTCAATACTTTTCATTCAGTCTCCAAATCATTTGTGATTATAAATTTATGCTGTATGTATTTAAAAATATATTTACTATACTAGCATATATATATATTGCTTATAAATCTGATATTTCTAAAAGCACTTCATAATAGGAATATATTTACACATAATATTTTATAAGTTATTGTATTAGAAACATGAAATAAGAATTTACAGTTCTATACCAGTATATTTATATGATTTATTTTCTACAGTTTTATTTTGTATGTATATATAGATAGATAAATAGATAGATAGACAGACAGACAGACAGACAGACAGATAGATGTGTGTGTGTGTGTGTGTGTGTGTGTGTGTGTGTGTGTGTGTGTGAGACAATAAGTTATTACCATATAGGTTAAGTTAGAGTAGACTAGAACTCAAAAAGATCTATTTGCTTCTGTTTCCCACTTTCTGGGCTTAAAGGTGTATGCCACTATGCCTGGATATTCTACCCCTTTTTTTTCTTTTTCTTTATTGGATATTTTTTAATTTACATTTCAAATGTTATTCCCTTTCCCAGTTTCCTGTACATAAGTCCCCTATCCTATCCATCTCTCCTTCTTCTTTAAGGGGGATCCCCTTCCTCAACAAGACCCCTTCCTGCCTCTCCACCCTGATATTCACCTACACTAGGGGATCCAGCCTTGGCAGAACCAAGGACTTCTCCTCTCATTGGTGCCCAACAAGGCCATCCTCTGCCACATATGCAGTTGGAGCCATGGGTCAGTTTATGTATAGCCTTTGGATAGTGGTTTAGTCCCTGGGAGCTCTGGTAGGTTGGCATTGTTTTTCTTATTGGGTTGCAAGCCTCTTCAGCTCCCTCAATCCTTTCTCTAATTCCTCCAACTGGGACCCCATTCCTCCAACTGAGACCCCATTCTCAGCACAATGGTTTGCTGCTAGCATTCGTGTCTGTATTTTTCATGCTCTGACTGAGACTCTCAGGAGATGGCTTTATCAGGCTCTTGTCAGCATGCACTTCATCAATATGGTCTAGTTTTGCTGGATATATATGCTAGATCCCCAGGTTGGGCAGGCTCTGAATGGCCATTCCTTCAGTCTCTGCTTCAAACTTTCTCTCCATATCCCCTCCTATGAATATTTTTGTTACCCATTTTGAGAAGGACTGAAGCATCCACATTTTGGTCATCCTTCTTCTTGAGCTTCATGTGGTCTGTGGATTGTAACTTGGGTAATTGAGCTTTGGGGATATTCTACTTTTGAGAGGTAATTTTGACATGCAACCCGAGTTGACTTCAAACGCTCCATATTCCTCTGTGCAATGACCCCCCTAATCCTGGCATTATAGGCATTCATCGCTACACCTGCATACGGTTTCCTGAAAATGAAAATGACTGTAAATCATATCATTTTACAGGAGAAAAAGCAATTTTTGTCTATAATTATTAAAATATTTAATAGTAGGAACCATGAGGAATAAAAAAAAACTTTATCAGGGAGAGAAATTTTAAATATATGTCTGCTTATTTCTTCATGAGCTAAATATTATATTTTCATTAGTATCTCACTAGGTCATTATCCTTGATTTTGTTTGCCTTTGCTTTAAATGGTTTAGGTTAAAAGTTTGCACATCTGCCTGGCTATTTTTGTAAAGTAAAATCTCAGAAGTTAATTTGCTGTGCCAAAGTGTCTGAATCATGTTTTGGAAACTAAAGCACCTTCCTTAATTGAATTTCAAAAAGTGTTAATTGTCTTGTTTATAATGACCTATTATAGCATAATTATGGGGCATTCACCTGTATCTATATCACCTATATCCAAACTGAGCATTTTATGTTGTACAATTTTCCTCTTTCTAAACCTTTGCCAAACATGTAAGGAAAATGGTAGATTTTTCTATTTTAGGGAAAATGTCTTTCCCATTTCTTGTATGTACATCTTTCTTTGTGGAATGACATTTTATTCGCCTAATATCTCAAGCTCTCTGAGTCCTTCAGTTAAATTGTTCCAGAGGAGACATAATACTTTCTCTGATTAGTGTACTTCAGTGGAAAAATTACCAATGGGTCATTGTTGTTTCTTTTCCCTGGGTATATTCTAACCCTGGGACTAAAGACCACAGCTGCTCTGTACTCAACCAAGTAGATAATCAAGCCAAACTGAGGATTCAGAGTTAAGTTTGGAGGACAGAGTAATTAGACTCAACATGATCAAAGTCATTTTCAATAAGTAAGATAGCTTGCAATGCACATCACCCATTATTTTTACTTTATTGTGATTTTAAAGGTCAAGAGTAAAGAGAAACAAGTAGTAATTTGTGATCCTCCAAATTCTACCAATTGAAATTATATCATTTTATAAACTGAAATTATTTTTCTTTTTTTAATCTTTATTAATGTGGGTATTTCTTATTTACATTCTGATTGTTACTCCCTTTCCCAGTTTCCCGGCCAACACCCCCTAACCCCTTCCCTCCCCTTCAATATGGGTGTTCCCCTCCCCATCCTCACCCCATTAACGCCCTCCCCACAACAATCACGTTCACCGGTGGTTCAGTTTTGGCAGGACAAAGGGCTTCCCCTTCCACTGGTGCTCTTACTAGGTTAATAATAGCTACCTATGAGGTTGGAGGCCAGGGTCAGTCCATGTATAGTCTTTGGGTAGTGGCTTAGTCCCTGGAAGCTCTGGTTGGTTGGCATTGTTGTTCATATGGGGTTTCAAGCCCTGTCAAGCTATTCCAGGCCTTTCTCTGAATCCTTCAACAGGGATCCCGTTCTCAGATCAGTGGTTTAATGGTGGCATTTGCCTATGTATTTGCTGTATTCTGGCTGTGTCTTTCAGGAGAGATCTACATCTGGTTCCTGTCGGCCTGTACTTCTTTGCTTCATCCGTCTTATCTAGTTTGGTGGCTGTATGTGTATAGGCCACATGTGGGGTAGGCTCTGAATGAATATTCCTTCTGCCTCTGTTCTAAACGTTGCCTCCCTATTCCCTGCCAAGGGTATTCTTGTTCCCCTTTTAAAGAAGGAGTAAAGCATTCACATTTTGGTCATCCTTCTTGAGTTTCATGTGTTCTGTGCATCTAGGGTAATTCGAGCATTTGGGCAAATATCCACTTATCAATGAGTGCATACAATGTGTGTTTTTCTGTGATTGTGTTACCTCACTCAGGATGATATTTTCCATCCTGTGGAAAATTTGTCTATGAATTTCATTAAGTCATTGTTTTTAATAGCTGAGTAATATTCCATTGTGTAGATGTACCACATTTTCTGTATCCATTCCTCTGTTGAAGGGCATCTGGGTTCTTTCCAGCTTCTGGCTATTATAAATAAGGCTGCTATGAACATAGTGGAGCATGTGTCTTTTTTATATGTTGGGGCATCTTTTGGGTATATGCCCAAGAGAGGTATAGCTGGATCCTCAGGCAGTTCAATGTCCAATTTTCTGAGGAACTTCCAGACTGATTTCCAGAATGGTTGTACCAGTCTGCAATCCCACCAACAATGGAAGAGTGTTCTTCTTTCTCCACACCTTCGCCAGCATCTGCTGTCACCTGAGTATTTGAACTTAGCCATTCTCACTGTTGTGAGGGGAAATCTCAGAGTTGTTTTGCTTTCCATTTCCCTTATGAATAAAGATGTTGAACATTTCTTTAGGTGCTTCTCAGCCATTCTGCATTCCTCAGATGTGAATTATTTGTTTAGCTCTGAACCCCATTTTTTAAATAGGGTTATTTGTCTCCCTGCAGTCTAACTTCTTGAGTTCTTTGTATATTTTGGATATAAGCCCTCCATCTGTTGTAGGACTGGTAAAGATCTTTTCCCAATCTCTTGGTTGCTGTTTTGTCCTAACAACAGTGTCCTTTGCCCTACAGAAGATTTGCAATTTTATGAGTTCCCATTTGTTGTTTCTTGATCTTACAGCATAAGCCATTGGTGTTTTGTTCACAAAATTTTCTCCAGTGTCCATGTGTTCGAGTTGCTTCCCTACTTTTTCTTCTATTAGTTTGAGTGTATCTGGTTTGATGTGGAGGTCCTTGATCCACTTGGACTTAAGCTTTGTACAGGGTGATAAGCATGGATCGATCTGCATTCTTCTACATGCTGACATCCAGTTGAACCAGCACCAATTGCTGAAAATGCTATCTTATTTTTCCATTGGATGGTTTTGGCTCCTTTGTCAATAATCAAGTGACCATAAGTGTGTAGGTTCGTTTCCGGATCTTCAATTCTATTCCACTGGTCTATCTGTCTGTCTCTGTACCAATGCAGTTTTTATCACTATTGCTCTTTAATACTGCTTGAGTTCAGTGATAGTGAATACCCGGGAAGTCCTTTTATTGTTGAGGATAGTTTTAGCTATCCTGAGTTATTTTTTTTTATTCCAGATGAATTTACAAATTGTTCTGTCTAACTCTCTGAAGAATCGGATTGGTATTTTGATGAGGATTGCATTGAATCTGTAGATCGCTTTTGGTAAAAATAGCCATTTTTACTATATTAATCCTGCCAATCCATGAGCATGGGAGATCTTTCCATCTTCTGAGATCTCCTTCAATTTCTCTCTTCAGAGGCTTGAAGTTCTTATCATACAGATCTTTCACTTGATTTGTTAAAGTCACACCTAGGTATTTTATATTATTTGGAAGTATTATGAAGGGTTTTGTTTCCCTAATTTCTTTTTCGGCTTATTTCTCTATTGTGTAGAGGAAGGTTACTGATTTATTTGAGTTGATTTTATACCCAGCCACATTGCTGAAGTTTTTTATCAGGTTTAGTAGTTCTCTGGTGGAACTTTGGGATCTTGTAAATATACTATCATATCATCTGCAAATAGTGATATTTTTACTTCTTTTCCAATCTGTATCCCTTTGTTCTCCTTTTGTTGTCTGATTGCTCTGGCTAGAACTTCCAGAACTATATTGAATAAGTAGGGAGAGAGTGGGCAGCCTTGTCTAGTCCCTGATTTTAGTGAGATTGTTTCAAGTTTCTCTCCATTTAGTTTAATATTAGCTACTGGTTTGCTGTATATGGATTTTTCTATGCTTAGGTATGGGCCATGAATTCCTACTTTTTGCAGGACTTTTATCATGAAGGGGTGTTGAATTTTGACAAATGCTTTCTCAGCATCTAATGAAATGATCATGTGGCTTTTATCTTTCAGATTGTTTATATAGTGGATTATGTTAATGTTTTTTGTATATTAAAATATCCCTGTATCCCTGGGATGAAGCCTACTTGATCATGATGGATGATTGTTTTGATGTGCTCTTGGATTCAGTTTGCAAGAATTTTATTGGGTATTTTAGCGTTGATATTCATAAGGGAAATTGGTCTGAAGTTCTTTCTTTGTTGGGTCTTTGTGTGGTTTAGGTATAAGTGTAATTGTGGATTCATAGAAGGAATTCGGTAGCACTCCATCTGTTTCCATTCTGTGGAATAGTTTGAATAGTAGTGGTAGGAGGTCTCCTATGAAGGTCTGATAGAATTCTGCACTGAACCCGTCTGGACCTGGGCTCTTTTTGCTTGGGAGACCTTTAATGACTGCTTCTATTTCTTTAGGAGTTATGGGGTTGTTTAAATGGTTTATTTGTTCCTGATTTAACTTTGGTACCTGGTATCTGTCTAAGAAATTGTCCATTTCCAGCAGTTTTGTTGAATATTGGCTTTTGTAGTAGGATCTGATGATTTTTTGAATTTCCTCTGATTCTGTAGTTATGTTTCCCTTTTCATTTCTGATTTTGGTAATTTGTACAACCTCTTCCTGTCCTCTGGTTAGTCAGGCTAAGGGTTTTTGTATCTTGTTGATTTTCTCAAAGAGCCATCTTTTAGTTCTGTTGATTCTTTGTATAGTTCTTTTTTGTTTGTACTTGGTGGATTTCAACTCTGAGTTTGATTATTTCCTGCCTTCTACTCCTCCTGGGTGTATTTGCTTCTTTTCCTGTAGAGCTTTTAGTTGTGCTGTCAAGCTGATGATGTATGCTCTCTCCTGTTTCTTTCTGCAGGCACTCAGAGCTATGAGCTTTCCTCCTAGCACTGCTTTCATTGTATCCCATAACATTGGATATGTTGTACCTTCATTTTCATTAAATTCTAAGAATTTAATTCTTTAATTTCTTTCTTTATTTCTTCCTTGACCAGGTTGTCATTGAGTAGAGCATTTTTCAACTTCCATGGATATGTGGGTGTTCTTCCCTTATTGTTATTGAAGACCAGCTTTAGCCCGTGGTGGTCTGATACGATGCATGGGATTATTTCTATCTTTGTGTATCTGTTGAGGCATGTTTTAAGACCGATTATATTGTCAATTTTTGAGAAAGAGCTATGAGGTGGTGAGAAGAAAGTATATCCTTTTGTTTTAAAATAGAACTTTCTGAAATATCTGCTAAGTCCATTTGGTTCACAACTTCTCTTATTCTGTCTATGTCTCTGTTTAATTTCTTTTTCCATGATCTGTCCGTTGATGAGAGTGGGGTGTTGAAATTTCCTACTATTGTTGTGTGAGGTGCAATGTGTGTTTTTAGCTTTAGTAAGGTTTCTTTTATGTATGTAGGGGCCCTTGTATTTAGAGCATAGATATTTAGGATTGAGAGTTCATCTTGGTGGATTTTTCCTTTGATGAATATGAAGTGTCCTTCCTTATCTTTTTTTGATGACTTTTAGTTGAAAATCGATTTTATTTGATATTAGAATGGATACTCCAGCTTGCTTCTTCAGACCATTTGCTTGGAAATTTGTTTTCCAGCCTTTCACTCTGAGGTAGTGTCTGTCTTTGTCTCTGAGGTGTGTTTCCTGTAGGCAGCAGAATGCAGGGTCCTCGTTGCGTATCCAGTTTGTTAATCTACATCTTTTTATTGGGGAATTGAGTCCATTGATGTTGAGAGATACTAAGGAATAGTGATTGTTGCTTCCTGTTATCTTCTTATTTGGATGTGAGATTATGTTCGGGTGCTTTCCTTCTCTTTGTTTTGTTGCCAAGACGATTAGTTTCTTGCTTTTTTAGGGTGTAGCTTGCCTCCTTACGTTGGGCTTTCCCATTTATTATTCTTTGTAGTGCTGGATTTGTAGAAAGATATTGTGTAAATTTCGTTTTGTCATGAAATATCTTGGTTTCTCCATCTATGTTAATTGAGAATTTTGCTGGATACAGTAACCTGGGCTGTCATTTGTGTTCCCTTAGGGTCTGTATGACATCTGACCAGGATCTTCTGACTTTCATAATCTCTGGTGACTATCTGGTGTGATTCTGATAGGTTTGCCTTACAGGTTACTTGACCTTTTTCCCTTACTGCTTTTAGTATTCTTTTTTTGGTTTTGTTTTGTTTTGTGCATTTGGTGTTTTTATTATTATGTGACAGGAGAAGATTCTTTTCTGGTCCAATCTATTTGGAGTTCTGTAGGCTTCTTGTATGTTTATGGGCATCTCTTTCTTTAGGTTAGGGAAGTTTTCTTCTATTATTTTGTTGAAGATATTTACTGGTCCTTTGAACTGGGAGTCTTCACTCTCTTCTATACCTATTATTCTTAGGTTTGATCTTCTCATTGAGTCCTGGATTTCCTGTATGTTTTGGACGAGTAGCTTTTTACTTTTCATCACATTATCTTTGACAGTTGTGTCGATGATTTCTATGGTATCTTCTGCTCCTGAGATTCTCACTTCTATCTCTTGCATTCTGTTGGTGATGCTTGTATCTACGGCTCCTTGCCTCTTCCTTTGGTTTTCTATTTCCAGGGTTGTCTCCCTTTGTGCTTTCTTTATTGCTTCTATTTCCATTTTTAATTCCTTCACCTGTTTGATTGTGTTTTCCTGTAATTCTTTCAGGGATTTTTGTGATTCCTCTCTATAGGCTTCTACTTGTTCATTTATGTTTTCCTGTGTTTCTCTAAGGGAGTTCCCTATGTCTTTCTTGAAGTCCTCCATCATCATGAGCAAATGTGATTTAAAATCAGGATCTTTCTTTTCTGGTGTGTTTGGATATTCAGTGTTTGCTTTGGTGGGAGAATTGCACTCCGATGATGCCATGTTGTCTTGGTTTCTGTTGCTTGGGTTCCTGTGCTTGCCTCTTGCCATCAGGTTGTCTCTGGTGTTACCTTGTTCTGCTCTTTCTGACAGTGGCTAGACTGTCCTATAGGCCTGTGTGTCAGGCGTGCTGTAGACCTTTTTGCCTGTTTTCTTTCAGCCAGTTATGAGAACAGAGTGTTCTGCTTTCAGGCATGTAGTCTTTCCTGTCTACTGGTCTTCAGCTCTTCCTGTGGGTGTATGTCCTGAGTCTACCAGGCAGGTCACTTGGAGCAGAAAATTTGGTCTTACCTCTGGTCCCAGGCCTGAAGTTGCTCCTGGGGGCTGTGTTTCAGCTCTCTCTGAGGGCAGCAACCAGAAGGGTCTGCCCAGCCTTTTCTTGCACCCCTGTGCGCAGGGGTCCCAGATGGCGTTAGGAGTTTTCCTCTAGAGTCAGAAATGTGGGTAGAATGTAATCTCTTCTGGCTTCCCAGGCATGTCTGCCTGTCTGAAGGTTTAGTTCTCCGTCCCATGGGATTTGGGTGCAGGGAGCTATGGACCGGGTCCCTTCAGATCTGCATGGTGTCTGGACCGCAGGGGACCTGTCACTTGAGTTCCCCTATCTTCCTGTTCCCAGAGGCCCTATACCATTTCCTTTTGAGCCAGGGATGTGGGCAAGGGTGTGCAGTATTGGCGGTTTCTCCCTCTCCGCAGTCTCATGAGTGCCCATCTATCTATCTGTGTGGTGAGATCTCCCTCCCTCGGTCTTTTTGAACAGGATGCGTGAACTTATTTTTCTTGCTAAACAATTATATATCTATAAATCATTTATATGTCCCTATTTTTATTGAGATTGTATTTAAGTAATTTCATTTAAATATTATCTTTAGTTAGGCACTCAACCTTATTGCATCATTGTATTAGTTTGATTCTCTGATAGATTTATGCAGGTGTGTGTGTGTGCATTTGTGTGTGTGTGTGTGTGTGTGTGTGTGTATGTGTGTGTGTGTGTGTGTGTGTAAAGAGAGAGGTTTTCTTCTTCGTAATTTCTGCTTTTGTTTGCAACCATTTTTTAACGATAATAATAGAAGGTAACTTTTCATTTTGATGAAATAAACATGGCACGATTAAATGATTGGCAAATACATTTTGAGTAATTTTCAGATCTCTTACAATATAAGTTGTTGAGTGTTGTAGTTGGAAAAAAATTAAAGTGTTTTGACACATCATCCTAATTGTAAGTAGCTCAGGTAGAGCTACTTAACATAACATGAAATATTCTACTTTGTCACTTAATATGTATTTGTCTTACTCAGGTTAACACCTTATATTTTGAGTCTTCAACAGCAAGGCCATCATGGTAAACATTTGCTTAACAAGCAAATTGTGTTTATTGTAGACTATAGCAATCATATTCAAAGTTTAGTCCTTCAATTAGCAGTATCATCTCTTCAAATTTGTTCAATAAGACAAAGGGATTTCAACCTCAGAATATATAAGATAATGGATGGTACACTATAGTTTGTGATCAGAATAATTAGAAATCACTTGGTAAATATTGTTAGAAAGCATTCACTTCTTCCCATGATTTTTAAAATAAAAGTATAATATTCTAATGCTCAATCCAATTTGTGATAAACATAAACATGGTTTTTATTCCAACTTTATTGCTTTCATTCTATTAGTGGTCCACCTTAACCACATCTACATATGATAAATACTCAATGACTCAGTAGGATATGGAAAAGTTAGGGAGATAGAGGGGTTAGAAAATATGAAAATACTGTACTCACCAATGATATTCTCAGGATTTTTTTTAATTAAAAGGTCTAAAATATGTTTTTAACTTAAGGAGGAAGAACTGCACAACAAATTACTGATATAACAGGAATATAAAGGTCTGGTGAATTATTTTTAAATCAAAGTCTGTAATATAGCATTAGAAACCTACACAACAGAATTAATTATTTGATAATAGTAGGCACAACTTGTAATAAATGATATTTATTTTATATTTATTGAAATTATTTTCGAAATAGTTAGTTGGAAGACAAGAAACATTAGATAAAAGTCCAAAATATTTCTAAACAAAGGAGAATACAATAGGTTATGTTAGAAAGAATATTAAATGAAACAATATAAAAGAATGTCAGGCTACCAAATACTCCATTGGATTTTACCTAGCATTTGAGTTTATATATAGTATAATAAGCATATTTTTAATACTTAGAGAAAATATTAGTGAAAAATCACAAAAAAAGTGTGTTACCAAAGCTCTGTCATCTGAACTCTCTGGTAGATGAAGCAAGAATGCCATGATAAAGGCCAGTCTATGCTACATATTGACTTCAAGGACAGCAGGAACTGTATAGCAAAGCCCTGCATCAAAAACAAAACAAAACCCAAACTAAATAAAAAAAACTTGCAAAATAAAAATAAATTATAAAGCACTTCACAAAAAGGTTAATATTTTGTGTTTCATATTAAATTTAAAGAGTAAGGTGAATATTTTGTGAAACTTTTACAGATTTTAACACTGTTTTTCAGCATCTATTTTCTCTTTGTGTTGTCCAGATATAACTATGTTTTATAGATTTTTAAAGCTATTTTACATATGTGCATGAATGTTTTGACTTTATGTATATATGTGCACTTTTCCTACACAGTACTTGTGCCAGCATCAGATCCCCTGTACTATAAATAAAACAGTTCTGAGGGTTATTTATTTTAATTATTATTAATCACTTTTACATTCCAGTCGTTATACCCCTCCAGGTCTGCCCTCCCACCGTTTGTCATCCCATTCCTTCACAACCCCTGTCTCCAAGATGATGTCCCCACACTCTCAAGTTCACCTCACCCCACCAGGCCTATCTAATCTCTGTAGCCTCAAGTCTCTCAAAGGTTAGGTGTTTCTTCTCTCACAGAGGCCAAACTAACCAATCCTCTACTATTTATGTGTCAGGGGCCTCATATCAGCTGATGTATGCTGCCTCGTTTGTGGCTCAGTGTCTGAGAAATCTCAGGGTCCCGGTTAGTTGAGACTTCTGGTCTTCCTGTGGGGTCTTCCTCCTCCTCAGCTTCTTCCAGCCTTTCCATAATTCAACCACCAGAATTCCTGACCTCAGTCCATTGTTTGGGTGTAAGTATCTGTTTTTGTCTTAGCTGCTTGTTGGGTATCTCTCAAGACAATCATGCTAGAATTCTGTCTGTAAGCACACCATAGCATCAGTAATAGTGTCAAACCTTGGAGCCTCCCCTTGAGTTGGATCTCCATTTGGACCAGTCACTGGAACTCCTTTCCCTCAGTCTCTTCTCCATTTTTGTCCCTGCAGTTCTTTAAGACAGGAACAATTCTGGGTCAAACATGTTGACTGTGGAATGGCAACCCCATCCCTCCACTTGATGACCTGTCTTTCTACTGGAGGTAGACTCTACAAGTTCCCTCTCCCCACTGTAGGACATTTTCATCTAAGGTACCTCCTTTTGAGTCCTGAGAGTCTCTCACCTCCTAGGTCTTTGGTACATTCTAGAGGGTCTCCCCACCTCCTACATCCTGAGGTTTCCTATTTCCATTCATAATGCTGGCTTCGCTCCCTATTTCTTTTCCCCCAATACCTAATCATATTCCACTTTTCCCTTTCAACTCCCCTTGCCCACACAGGTCCTTCCATCCCTCTTCCCTCCTTGATTGCTTTCTTCTCCATTTCAAGTGGGATTGAGGCGTTCTGACTTAGGCCCTTTGGCTTGTTAACCTTCTTGAGTTCTGTGTATTGTATCCAGGATATTTTGTATTTTTGGCTTATATCCATTTATTACTGAGTGTGAGTTACCTCACTCAGGATGCTATTTTCTAGATCCATCCATTTGCCTACAAAACTCATGATGTCCTCATTTTTAATAGCTGAATAGTATTTCATTGTATAAATGAACATTTCCTTTATCCATTCTTCTCTTGTGGGACATCTGGGTTGTTTCCAGCTTCTGACTCTCACAAATAAGGCTGCTATGAACATAGAGGAGAAACTGCCTCTGTGGCATGGTGGGGCATATTTTGGTATATACATGAGAGTGATAGAGTGATATAGCAGTGTCTTCACATAGTACTATTTCCAATTTTTAAGGAAACTCCAAATTGATTTCCAGAGTGTTTGTACTAGTTGGCAATTCCATCTGCAGTGGAGAAGACTTTTTCTTTCTCCGCATTCTTGTCAAATTGTGCTGTCACCTGAATTTTTGATCTTAGCCATTCTGATTGTCATAAGGTGGAATCTCAGGGTTGTTTTGGTTTGCATTTCCCTGATGACTAAGGATGTTGAACATTTCTTTAGGTGCTTCTCTGCCATTTGAGATTCCTTTGTTGTAATTCCTCTATTTAGTTCTATACTGTATATTTTTAAACTTTTTATTGGATATTTTATGAATTTAAATTTCAGATTTCATCCCCTTTCCTGTTCCCCCCTTCTCTGATCCCCCTTCCCATGCTTCTGTGAAGATGCTCCCTCTCCCACCCACCCATCCACTACTACCTCAGCGCCCTGGCATTCCACTACAATGGGGAAATGAGACTTCACAAGGCTGAGGGCTTCTCCTACTCTTGATGCCAGAAAATGTCATTCTCTCCTACATATACTGCTGGAGCCATGGGTTCCTCTGTGTGGTGCGTGCTCTTTGGTTGGGTGTTTAGTCCCTGGGAGCTCTGGAGGCTTTGGTTGGGTGATATTGTTGTTCTTCCTATGGGTTTGCAAACCCCTTAAGCTCCTTCAGTACTTCTCTAACTCTTTCTTTGGGGTCCCCATGTTTAGTTGGATGGTTAGCTGCAAGCTTCTTCATCTGCATTGCTAAGGCTCTGGCAGAGCCTCCCAGGAGACACTCATAACTAGCTCCTGTCAGTAAGCACTTGGTATCAGTAATAGTGACTGTATTTGGTAGCTTCATATGGGATGGATTCCCAGGTGGGCCAATCTCTGGATGGCTTTCCTTAAGTCTCTACTCCATTCTTTGTTCCTGTATTTCTTTTAGAAGGAGCAATTCTGAATTAAAATTTTGAGAAGAGTAGGTGGCCCCATCGCCCAACCAGGGGCCTTGCCTAAACTTAGATATGGTCTCTATAGGTTCTCCCTCTGCTTTGTTGGACATTTCAGCTAATCTTGTCCCTCTTGGGTAATGGGAGCCTCTTGTTTTCAAGGCATCTGGGACTTCCTGGTAGATTCCACCAGTTCCCCATCCCCCATTGCTACAACTCTGTTCAAATTCCTGACCCTCTGTATATCGTCCACATCTCCTCTCATATCTGATCTGATCCTGCCCACCTTTTCTCCCCTCTCCCTCCTTGCTTCCTCCCAAGTCCCTCCCACACTCTACCTACTGTATTTTGTTCCCCCTTCTTCTTTTTTAATTAATTAATTGATTAATTTTACACTCCAGATTTTATTCCCCTACTGGTCTACCCTGGAGTGTTCCACATCCAATACCTTTTCCCCCATGTTCCCCAGTCTCCACAAGGATGACCCCATCCCACCTACCGCACCAGACCTCTAAACTTCCAGGGGCCTCCAGTCTCTTGAGGATTAGGTGCATCTTCTCTGACTGAACCCAGAACCAGGAGTCCTCTGCTATATATGTGTTGGAGGATTCATCTCATATGGTGATTCATCTCCTGATTGGTGATCCAGTGTCTAAGAGATTTCAGGGGTCCAGGTTAATTGAGACTGCTGGTCCTCCTACAGGGTTGCCCTCCTCCTGAGCTTCCTCCAGCTTTTCTGTAATTCAACCAGAGGGTTTAGCAGCTTCTGTTTATTGGTTGGGTGCACATATCTGCATCTGACTCTTTCAACTGCTTGTTGGGTCTTTTGGAGATCAGTCATGATAAGTCCCTTTTTGTGAATGCCCCATAAATTTAGTAATGGTGTTAGGTCTTGCGAGCCTGCCTTTGAGCTGGAACCCACTTTGGGACCATTACTGAACCTTCTTTTCCTCAGGCTCTTTTCATTTCCATCCCTGCATTCCTTTCAGCCAGGAAGTATTATGGTTCCCCCTTCTAAGAAGGACTGAAACATCCACATTTTGGTCTTCCTTCTTGAGCTTCATATGGTCTGTGAATTGTAGCTTGGGTATTCTGAGCCTTTGGGCTAATATCCACTTATCAGTGAGTGCCTACCATGTGTGTTCTTTTGTGACTGGGTTCCCTCACTCAGCATATTTTCTAGTTCCACCCATTTGCCTAAGAACTTCATTAATTGGGTTGTTTGGTTTTTTGTTTATTTGTTTTTGTTTGTTTGTTTGGAGGCTACCTTCTTGAGTTCTTTATATATTTTGGATATAAGCCCTCTATCTGATGGCAGTAGTGAAGATTTTTTTTGCCAATCTGTAGGTTGCTTATTTTTCTTACTATGTCCTTTCCCTTACAGAAGCTTTTCAGTTTCATGAGATCCCATTTATCTTTTTTTTTCTTTTTTTTTCGGAGCTGGGGACCGAACCCAGGGCCTTGCACTTGCTAGGCAAGCACTCTACCACTGAGCTAAATCCCCAACCCCATTTATCTATTTTTTATCTTAGAACCTGAGCCATTGGAGTTCTGTTTTGGAAATCCCACATCCCACATCCCATACCAATGTGCCAATGATTTCGTGGCTCTTTCCCACTTCCTCTTCTATTAGAGTCAGTGTATATGGTTTTATATTGAGATGTTTGATCCACTTTGACTTGAACTTTATGCAAGGTGTCAAATATGAATATATTTCCATTTTTCTACATACAGACTGCTAGTTAGACCAGCATAATATATTGAAGATGTTTTCTTTTTTTCATTGGATATTTTTGGCTTCTTTGTCAAAGATCAAGTATCCATACCTGTGTAATTTTATTTCTGGGATTTCAATTTGATTATATTTATCAACCTGTCTGTCTCTGTACCAATACCATGCAGATTTTATCAGTATTTCTCTGTACTATAGCTTGAGGTAAGGCATGGTGTTTTTCCCAGAAGTAATTTTATTTTTTCCATATGACATTGAGAATTGCTCTGCCCATGCCTTTGAAGAGTAGTATTGGGATTTTTGATGGGGATTGCATTGAATCTGTATATTGTTTTTGCTTTTCTATGTCAGTCTTACCAATCCATGAGCCTGAGGGATCTCTCCATTTTCTGAGGTCCTCTTCTATTTCTTTCTTGGGAAACTTGAAGATCTTGTCATGCAAATCTTTCAGTTGTTTGGATAGAGTTATCACAATACGTTATATCATTTGTGAATATTGTGAAGGGCATTGCTTCCCTATTTTCCTTTTCAGCCTGTTTATCATTTGTATAAAGGAAGGTGAATTATCTCTGAGTTAATTTTACATACAGCCACATTGGTGAATTTGTTTATCAGCTGCAGAAGTTCTCTGGTAGAATTTTTGTGGTTGCTTCTGTATACTATCATATCATCTAAAATATTTTATCTGATACCTGGATTTCTTCTTTGCCAATTTGTATCCCCTTGATCTCTTTTTCTGTTCTTATTGCTCTAGCTAGAACTTTGAGTACTATATTGGATAGATACTGGAATAGTGGGCATGCTTGCATTGCCCCTTATTTTAGTGAGATTGATTCAAATATCTCTCCATTTAATTTCATATTGGCTGTTGGACTGATGCATATTGCCTTTATTATGCTCAGGTATGGGCCGTGAATTCTTGGTTTCTCCAATACTTTTAGCATGAAAGGGTGTTTTTTCTTTGCTTTTGTTTTGTTTGTCAAATGATGTTTCAGCATCTATGACAAGACCATGTGATTTTTTTTCTGTGAGTTTGTTCACACAGTAGATTATGTTGATGCATTTTGTATATTGAACCAACTTTGCATCCTGAGTTTAAGCCTACTTAATTATGGTGAATGATGGTTTTGATGTGTTCCTGGATTCAGTTTATGAGAATTTTATTGTATATTTTAGTATTGATATCTAATAGAAAAATTGGTCTGAAGTTCTATCTTTTTTTGTTGGGTCTTTGTGGTTTAGGTATCAGAGTAATTGTGGGTTCATAGAACAGATTGCATAGTGTTCTTGCTGTTTCTTTTATGGAATAGTTTGAGGAGTGTTGGTCTTAGCTCTCCTTTGAAGGTCTGGTAGAATTCTGAACTAAAGTCATCGGGCCCTGGGATTTTTTAGGTTGGGAAGGTTTTAATGTTTTATTCTATTTCCTTAGGGGATACGGGCCTGTTTAGATAATTTACCTGCTCTTCATTTAACTTTGGTATATGGTATCTCTTTAGAAAATCATTCAGTTCATCTAGATTTTCCAGTTTTGTTTACTACAGCCTTTTTGTAGAGTATCTGATGATTATATTTTTAGTTTCCTCAATTTGTGTTCATTTCTGATTTTGTTAATTTTGTTACTGTCTCTGTGCCCTTTAGTGAGTTTGGTTATCTATCTTGTTTATTTTATCAAGGAACCAGCTTTTGGTTTTGTTGATTCTTTGTATTTGTTTCTATTTGGCTGATTTGGACCCTGCTTTTGAATATTTCTTGCAGTCTACTCCTTTGGGTGTGCTTGCTTCTTTTTGTTCTAGGTCTTTGAGGTGTGCAGTTAATTTGCTAGTGTATTATCGCTCCAATTTAGTTATAGAGGCACTCACAGCTATGAGTTTTCCTCTTAGCACTGCTTTCATTGTATTGCTTAAGTTTGGGTATGCTGTATCATTATTTTTATTTAATTCCAGGAAATCTTTAATTTTTTCTTTCTTTCTAAACTGACCAAAATTTCATTAAGTAGAGAGTTGTTAATTTTCAATCGTTATGTGGGTTTTCTGTTGCTTTTTTTTTTTTTTTTTTTTTTTTTTTTTTTTGTTATTGAGGTCTAGCTTTAGTTTCCGGTGATCTGATAGGATGCATGAGATTAATTCAATCTTCTTATTTATGTTGAAGCTTGTTTTGTGACAGATTATATGGTTAATTATGGAGAATGAACCATGAGTTACTGAGAAGAAGGTATAATCTTTGGTTTTAGGGTGAAATATTCTGTTTATATCTGTTAAATCCATTTGGGTCATAACCTCTCTTAGTTTCACTGTGTCTCTGTTTAGTTTCTGTTTCAGTGACCTGTCCATTGGTAAGAGTTGGTTGCTACAGCCTCCCACTATTATTGTGTGGTATTGATTTTTTTTTTAATTTCGAGTTTAATAAATTTCTTTCATGAATGGGGTGGCCCTTGCATTTGGGGCATAGATATTCAGAACTGAGAGTTTCTCTGGGTGGATTTTTCCTTTGATGATTATCATATACCCTTCCCAGGCTTGCTTGATAACTTTTGGTTGAAAGTCTAATTTATTGGATATTAGGATGGCAACTGCTGACTATTTGTTTGGAAGCCTATTCTGGCCTTTCACTCTGAGATAGTGAAAGTCTGTTTTTGTTGTGAGGTGTGTTTCTTCTATGCAGCAAAATGCTGGATCCTGTTTACATATCCTGTCTGTTAGTTTATGTTTTATATTGCGAATTTAGCCTGTTTGTATTGAGAGATATTAAAAGACAGCTGATTGTTCCTGTTATTTTGTTGTTGTAGGTGACATTATGTGTATATGATTCTTTCCTTTTGGTTTTGCTGTGAGATGAATAATATTCTTTTTGTGTGTGTGTGTGTGTGTGTGTGTGTGTGTGTGTGTGTGTGTGTGTGTAGGTATTCTCTTTGTGTTGGAGCTTTCCTTCTAGAATTCTTTGTAGGGCTTGATTGGTAGATGGATACTGTTTGAATTTGGTTTTGTTCTCATATATTTTGGTTTCTCTGTCTATGCTGATTGAGGGATTTACTGGGTATAGTAGCCTGGGCTGGCATTTGTGTTCTCTTAGAGTCTGTATGACCTTTGCCTAGGCTCTTCTGGTTTTTAGGGTCTCTGTTGAGAAGTCTGATGTAATTCGGGTAGGTGTGCCTTTATATTTTACTTGGTAGTTTCCTTTTATGGCTTTTAATATTCTTTCTTTTTTCTGTGGATTTGGTGTTTGGATTACTATATGGCAAGAGGATTTTCTTTTCTGGTTTAATCTATTTGGCATTCTATAGGCTTCTTGTATATTTATAGCCAATTTTTTCCTCAGATTGGGGGAAAATTCCATAGATTTCTTCTATGATTTTGTTGAAGACATTTTCTGATCCTTTGAGCTGGGAATCTTTGCTCTCTTCTATTCCTATTATTCTTAGGTTTGGTCTTTTCTTTGTGTCCTGAATTTCCTGGATGTTTTAGGTTAGGAGATTTTTAATGTTTTTAATTTTCTTTGAAAGTTCTGTCAATATCTTCTGCAGTATCTTCTACACCTGAGATTCTCTCTTCCATTTCTTGTATTCTGTTGTTAATGCTTGCACCTGTAGTTCCTGGCCTCTTTCCTAGGTTTTCTATTTCTAGGGTTGCTTCCAGTTCTGTTTTTCTTATTGTTCTTACTTCCATATTTAGATCTTGGACTGCTTTGTTCTATTCCTTCACCTGTTTTATTGTGTTTTTTCTGTATCTATTTAAGGGATTCATTTGTTTCCTCTTTAAGGACTTCTACCTGTTTACTTGTGTTTTCTGGTATTTCCTTCAGCGTGTTATTTTATCCTTCTTAAAGGATTCTATTATCATCATAAAATAGTACTTTTGGTCAGCATCCTAATTTTTCAGATGTGATGGAATATCCAGGGCTTGCTGCGATGAGAGAACTGGGTTCTGATGATGCTAAAGTATATTGACTTCTGTTGTTTATGGTCTTGTGATTGCTTCTCAACATCTGGTTATCTCTGGTATAGCTGGCCTGGGAGTCTCTGTCTGAGAGCATGCCTCCTGTTTCTCTGGGTTGCTGTAGGTCTTCTGGAAGGCACTGTCTGTAGCAGACCTCCTGGGAGGCCTTCAGACTGTGGTGTCTTCAGAGTGACAGAGAAGCTGCTTATCCATTGTCCTGCATGCATCAGGTCTCCTGGGAGGCCTGCGAACTGAGGAGTCTGTTGCCCTGTGTGTAGCAATTCTCTTGGGAGGCCTTTGGACTATGAGATCTTCAAAGGAGCAAACAAACTGATGATCTTCCCTGGTGGAAGGCACAGACCAGAAAAGTCTGAGGGTGATTTTGTTGCTGAATGGAACCCAGGTCTTCTACAAAGAGAAACATGTGCTTCTTCACTACTCAAATATCTCTCAAGCTCCTATTTTAGTTTGTAAACATTTTCTTTTGTATTTGTCATTGAAAATGTGCCTTTACACTTTAAAGGTTCATGTGAAAATGCAAACCTGTTCACAGCCAAACAATGGACTGAGGTTGGGGACCCCTATGGAAGATTTAGGGAGAGCACTGAAGAAGGTGAAGGGATTGTAACCCCATAGGAAGACCAACAGTATCAAATAACCCAGATTCCTGATATCTCTCAGAGACTAAGTCATGAGCCAAAGAACATACAAGGGTTTGGCCAAGGCCCACAGCACATATATACCAGAGGACTTCCTTGTCTGGCATATAGAAACTTGATGTCCTACGGAAAGGGATGCCCTCGGGGGGGGGGGCACTCTCTCAGAGATGAAGAGAAAAGAAGTGGGCTGAAGATCTCTGAGACTCGGTGAAGCAAACAGCATTTTGGATGTTAATTAATTAATAAGAAACAACAAAAAAGAAAAATGTGAATAAATGTTCTTAAATGTTAATGCCATTAGATATAAATGAACTATATACTCCAATCAAATTTTAGCTACACAAAACAGAATTTATGTGCTAAGACACAAACAAATTAAAACAGTCTGCAAACTTCATTAACAAAAGAATTGAAGTGGTTTTACTAATATAAGAAATAACAATAAAGTGAAATGTTACTTGGGATTAAATAGTTTTATAGTATAAAAGCATCAATGCATCTGAAATTTCACAACTATAAATATATATATGTGCTGAATATGAGTCTATAAATATTCAAAACAATAATGATAGAAGAAGTAAGGGGAAATAAAAATAATTCAATTTAATATTTGTTATGACCAGATTGTGAGACTCACTAAGAGACTACCAGGGACCACAGTTCTGATTTAAGTACATGGACTCTATTCAAGTTCAATCTTGGACCACAAAACTCACTGAAACAGCAGTATAAGAGAGTAGCCCCCCGAGGTCTAGGGGAATGTGTTTTATAATGAGAAAACCACAAGCAAGGATTTCCAAGTCTTGGTATTACATAGTTGAGTAAGAGTGTAAAGAAATGTTGACATTTAGGCTGATTGGTTCAGAGCATCTGGTCAAACCACGAGGGACCACATGTCTAAAGAAGCATCTTGACCTGAGAATAACTCATGTTTTCTTGGTCCACCCTGTTATTATCTACTGGCCACAGCTGCTATGCCTATTTTGCAACTGCCAAGAACATTTCATGATTTTGCTCAGAACTCAAGGGTAGGGGTTTCACTCTGAGGAAAAGTTATCTTAAAATCGAGTCTGAAAAAACAAAATGGCATTTATTCTGCTACTTAATCCCTTCATTATCCACTTTCAACACTGGATGAGGAGATAGAATTTTTGGTTAGAGGCTACTGATAGGTAAGTCCATTGTACAACTGAATTCATTAGTAGCAAAAATTAAGTATCTCAAATGAACAAAGTGTAGGTGACATGATTTAACTGCCAGAAGCCAAATGGAAAGCAACTACTGAAGTCAAATGGAAACAAGGGTCATACCCTGCAAAGAACAATGCTTAAAAATATTTAGAATATTCAGTAGCAAAACGTCTGGGTAGCCAATAAGAATCTTGCTCAAATTGTAAAATCAGATTAAATTAAGAACTCATAATTAGGACAACTGAAAAGAACTTATTTACATGATAGAAATAAGAATGGGTAGCAGGCAATGGAATATTACTCAGCTATCAAAAACAATAACTTTATGAAATTCATAGGCAAATGGATGGAACTGGAAAATATCATCCTAAGTGAGGTAACCCAATCACAGAAAAACACACATGGTATGCACTCATTGATAAGTGGATATTAGCACAAATGCTTGAATTACCCTAGATGCACAGAACACATGAAACTCAAGAAGGATGACCAACATGCGGATGTTTCACTCCTTCTTTCAAAGGGGAACAAGAATACCCTTGGAAGGGAATAGAAAGGCAAAGTTTAGAACAGAGGCTGAAGAAACGCCCATTCAGAGCCTGCCCCACATGAGGCCCATACATATACAGCCACCAAACTAGATAAGATGGATGAAGCAAGAAGTGCAGGCTGACAGGAACCAGATGTAGATCTCTCCTGAGAGACACAGGCAGATAAAGGCAAATATATAGGTGAATGATAGCAGCAAACCACTGAACTGAGAATGGGACCCCCGTTGAAGGAATGAGAGAGAGGACTGGAAGAGCTTGAAGGGGCTCGAGACGCCATATGAACAACAATGCCAACCAACAGGAGCTTCCAGGGAATAAGCCACTACCCAAAGACTATACATGGACTGACCCTGGGCTCCAACTTCATAAGTAGCAATGAATATCCTAGTAAGAGCACCAGTGGAAGGGGAAGCCCTTGGTCCTGCCAAAACTGAACCCCCAGTGAACGTGATTGTTGGGGGGAGGGTGATAATGGGGGTAGAATGGGGAGGGGAAGCCCACCTAGAAGGGGAGTTGGAGGGGTTAGGGCGTTGTTGGCCCGGAAACCAGGAAGGGGATTAACAACCGAAATGTAAGTAAGAAATAGTCAAGTTAATAAAGATAAAAAGAAAAGAAAAAAAAAAGAATGTGTAGCAGGATCCTTAAGTGATTTTAAGTGGAGACAAAACATAAACTTGGGTGAAAGTGATCTTTAGCATAATTTGTTAAAGAAGTTATTAGGAAAATGTTCTACTGTATGGAGGGTAGAAATTTAACTAAGGAGGGTAGGAATTTAACTAAGATGTTTTGTAATCAAAATCTTGGTACCTCCTGACTGCTCATAGTAAAATAGAAATATAAAGAAGAAATTAATATACAAAAGGGGCCTGAAACATAAACATTTGTATATACTCAGCCTTTCTATATTTCCATAAACATGAGAGCATGTGTGTTAAACACTAAAGAATGGAACTTATATAACTGGCTGAAGTACTGTAAGATGATATAACAAGAAACAATATAATTCCAAGTTAGAGATGACATAGAAAGAAGGAAAGCTCTGTAAATACTTGGAGCTGTCAATACAATTATTTGGTGACATTTTCTATTCTTCAGGAGAGGAAAATTTTCATACTAGAGTGAGTTCAGAGATTATCAGAGCCTCAGCTTGTTTCCAATGTAGCCTCTGCTCAGATCCTTGGGAGCAGTATATGATTCAAGTGAATTGTGGGAATACAGCTCCCAAGATCATATAATGCTTGATAGGTCCACCACAATCCCCTGGATATGGCTACACCTAGAAGTATGTGGATAGCACAAATTGAAGCCAATTAGTAAGTAAATAAAAAAATAGAGGAGGGTTTAAGGAGGCATGAATACTTCTGGAAAAAGTTAATGGGAACATTTGCAGTAAATGTGATCAAATATGTGGAATTCTCAAAAAATTAATACAAATAATTATTCTAAAAAGATGAGAGAAATGGGTAACAGTTGTGAAGCAAGTTCAAAACCTATCAATAACAATTCCACTAGGTATTAAATTTCATAATCTACTAGTTTGCTAGACTGTTCTCCACATCAACAGAACCATCACTGTCAAAACTCACTATAGATGGCCATGCCCCATGTTTTCATTATTAAAGTGTTCTGTTTTGGTTTTTTTGCACTGCTCACACAACTGGAATAATAATTTGCTATTACCCAAATATATAGTGTAATTTGAGCATATCCCCATCACACTCTGCTATCTTCCCCTTTCTTTCCCTCCTACCTTTTATTATTCCTTTCCCTCTAAACAATTTCCCTATGATTCTCAAATCATATGTACATAAATGATTTTATATATCCAGTTAAAATCTAAGACCCACAAATGAGATGAAATATTACATTTGCATTTTGAGATTGATTTTAGTCAATCAATCTAATTATTTCCAATTACAGTCTATTTCCAGAAAATTACATAATGTCATTCTTCTTTATGGCTAAAAGTTTCATATCAAATATACTAAATGTTCATCCATTCTTACATAGACACTTAGATTCATCCATTCCATGCTTCTCTATCCTGAATAATCTTACAATAAACATAGATGTGCTGGTACATCTGTGATGCATTGACATGAAGTTATTCAAAATATCTCAGTCAACAAATGATCAAATGAAATCACAAGGCATTTCTCAAAAGATAAAATACATACAAATGGCTGATTATTATGGTTAAAAAGTTCAACACCAATGATTATTAAAAAAATTCAAATTAAAACTCTACTACAATCAATTTCACCCCATTCATAATGATAGTCATTAAGAAAACAATTGAATGCTTGTGAGGATTTGATCAAAAGGAATTTCGGGTGATAGGATGTAAACTAGTATAGCTATGGAAATCAGAAGGGACGTTCCTCACAAAACTAACAACAGAGATATTAATCCTGACATTTACCCAGTTGACATTTTTCTTTTTTATGTCAAAGTTATCATCGGATGCCATATATGAATGTTTCTCATTGGTTCAAATAATCCAAGGTTTGAAAATTAAGTTAATAATATATTGTTCAGTCTCATTCTGATTCTTATTGCTATCAAGGTCAGCATTATTCAAACAGTTTTCACAAAGATTTCAATTACATTATTCTCTGTAGCTAAATAATCCTTACAAAGAAGGTTCTTTCTCTTCTCTTTCATGCTCATTGCTAGGATGGTAGTCAAAAGATTTTCCACATAAAATAGGGAAAATTCAAAACATTAATTTCCAAAATATTTCAGTTTTGAATATATGTGCTCACTGTTGAAATGAGTTTGATCCATGGAACCCAAAGAAATGAGGAAGGGTAGAACTGATGCTATAAAAACTGTCCTCTGCCCTTTACAAATTAATGCAATCAGGAAATATCTCTCCATCTCTCACTCTGTTTTTCACACAACAGCAATAATAATTTAAAAGAGCAAAGCATAATGATATTTATAGGCCAAATCTTTTAAATTCAGACTCCAATTTAGAGAACCTGACCTAAAATTGAACTCAAGTAAACTAACAGCTAGTACCTAGCATTGTTTCCAAATTACCTCCAACAAAACCCAAGCCTAGCTCCAGTCTCTAGGCCCACCCCCAACAGATCTATACCCCCAGGTTATAAGCCTGGTTATAAGCCCTGGCTAACAACCAGTATTACAAAGGGAAGCAGAAATTAACTTTATGATATGATCTCCAGCAACAGCCACTTATGTTAAAGACCATCATAGATCACAAATTAAATGCACTCATAACTGCTTGTAGCCTTCTATAAAGGCTTGTCCCAGTAGATATTCAGGGCTCCTCACCATCAAAACTGCCCTGCATGACATTGTTGTGCTGGGGCCCAAGCTACCTCAAATTAAGAGACCCTACTGTGAATTCATTGGATTGGCTCCTCTCTGCTTTTTGGGGACCACCAAAACTTCCCTGGCACTAATATATATATATATATATATATATATATATATATATATATATATATATATATATATGTCTCTAGGTTCACCCCCAACAAGACCTGCATTTCCAGGTTATACCCCAAGACCAGCATTTTTAAGTTATTACCCCAACAGATCTGCATATGAAAATGCTAAAGGAAAAACATTTGTGTGCCAACAAAAATTAACTTACACTAAAATATTTTAACAATACCAAAAGCAAAAGTTATTGAATTAATCCTGTTACTAACATTTTTCTAGAACTACATTTTGAATAGTATCAATAGTGTAAATAATATAAATCTTAGTAAAATAAGACTAAAATTCAAGAAGCATTAGAAAATGTATCTAATCATTGTCAGACTTTTGAGAGCATGATTTCTTTGGCCTTGCAAGTGAGCAGCTGTGAGTATAGTTTTAGAAGAAAATAGCTAAGAATTTATTAAAGTTAAATTTGATATGCCAACTGGTGAAAGATGAAACTTCATTTATTTTTCAGAAAGATGGAAACTGAGCTAAAAGAGGAAGTGTTAGAGCTAAGGAAATGCAACACAATCTCAACTTTCACCTTTTGCATCTGCTTTGGGCTTAATCTCTCAATCAGGGATACAGCTGCCAGCAAAGTCACTCCAATGAATGGGAAGATGAGTGTTAAGTCACTCTGGATAAATAATTAGGAAAGCAAAATTATTTTCCTAGGTTTTCTTCAGTGGATTGTAACAATGTGATCTATGTTCTCTCTTATTTGAGAAAGACTATTCGATCTCATGTGGCAACTCTCATGTGGATTTAATTTTTTTTGTCCTTCTGAAAATTGAAATCCTATACTTTGTGGAAAGAGTTTGCATTTATTTTGTTGCTTGAGTATTTCTTTCTAACCAGAGTAAGATTTATCTTTCAAATATCTTGGTCTTACAGAGGAGCCTGTTTCAGTTCACAGCACCCACATGGTGGAGAACAACTATCTAACTCAAGTTCCAGGATATCCTACTCCCTCATCTGGTCTCTGTGGACACCAGGCATGAACACGGTACACACACACACACACACACACACACACACACACACACACACACACAGAAAAACCACAAATGTACATAAAGTAAAAATTAAATAAACCTTTAAACCTAAATTAGATAATTTAGTTGGGGCTGGAGATATTGGTCAGCACATAAGAGCACTTGCTTCTCTTGAAGAGGCCTAGATTATATTTCCAGTACCTACAAAGCTACTGACAACCTCTTTTACTCTAATTCCACGCTATCTGACACTCCTTTCTGGTCTCTTCAGACACTGAACACAGGTGGGATTCATAAACTCAAGCAGCTAAATATTAACACACATAAATAAAATGAATAAAACTTAATTTTAAAAAATATTACCTCCTCCTGGACTAGATATGACTCCCTAGTTGCAGAAGTTTTGTAAGAATTCCAATACGGGGGTGGAGGGGAGCAAACCCAGGAAGCCCAAAAGAAATAGGAAAACTGAGATGGGAAAATGAGAAAGTCAGTAATGTGCTAAAAGAGGATTACTGTTTTGAGCCTCTGAAGATACATTCCACCAGATGACCTCTAAGGAAATGTGCAGCATAGAGCTCAGAAAGGTGGCAGTGAAGAATGGGGAAGCTGTCACATTTATTTTTCATTTCTATTCCTCACTGACTGTGGGATATCATTGGTTAATCCTTGAAATTTCTTAAGCGTTCTGATTGTGCCACTAACTAGAGGTTCCTATACTATTGAAAGCTCACAGAAAAACAAAACAAAACAAAAGGTAGCCTTTACAGGTAAAAATTGGATACTGTGCAGTCTCATATGGCAGAAGTAAAAAGAGGCCCTAGAAGAGATTTCTCAATGAATTAGTAGTATGTGCCAAATGATTTAAGTATATATTGAAGAACTATATCCTTGGAAACTTTCATTTGGCAAGCATAGGTGAAATAGCAGAAAGATATAAACTAACAAAGTCAGAAATCTGGCCTCCATTGTGCGTACCTTCTCTTTAAGTTCCTGTATAAAATGATTTTGAACCTTATCAGTCTTGCTGAAAAGCATTGTTGGGTTTTTCCCCTTCTCTCTACCCCAGTTTAGTATTTCAACACAGTTATTATATGGATAATTGTGATTACTGATATCATCTTTCTGGCCTTTCTTTTATTTTCGTGCTACTTAAAACCTTTTAATGTTTCTCTGGAGATTTCAGAATAAGATTCAAAATCTTGCCCATCTTCCCAGAATCAATGTAGTTTCCCTTCCCAGAATCTCATTTCTCCCTTCTTCTCACAAGCATATGTGTTTCATCCATGTGTGTCACCATGCTTTATTTCTCAAATTCATCAGGTGAAATACAGTTTCATCTTCTTTTTAAAATGAGTTTCCCACATGCCACATCCTATTTTGCTGTTGTCTCTTGGAGGTCTCCTCCATAGAGGAGGAGTGGATCTTGGAGAGAGTGAAGGAAAAGAAGAACTGGGAGGAATGGAGGGAGTAGAGACTGTGTTTGGATGTACAGTATGTGAGGAAAATCTATTTTCAATAAAAATTTAAAAATAAAATAGCAGAGTCTCCATATCTAAGCAGCAATTCATGCAAGGGTACTTTATTTTCTATCTGATTACTATTGTCGGATCTCATGACATTTTCCAATATCAATCTCCTACTTTCTAAAAATTTATCCATAGTATCCAAGGATTATCTTTCATATCCTTAAGACAATGTGTTGTGACACACTGTATTGCGGATATTCTATTAGCTATCTCTCAAACTACCCTGTGAACTCAGTGTTGTCAAAATTACTGTATTTTACACCATTTATCATCCTTATGAATATGAAATTGTCAACAATGCTGAAGGAGTGGACACTAACAAAAGAAGACAATGTCCATCAACTTTAATGATTCCACAGGATAAGTCAGGGTGTCTGTACCTAAGAAACTTGCAGGCTGATAGCCTTATACTTTTTGAAAATTTAATTACATGCCAGATCAGTCTATGCAATAACTGTAAGTATCTCCCTGTTGATTTTATGTGACCTTAGAAAGCATGATTGAGTCTAAAATATTCATGATAAAACAAATTTCCTTGGTCGCAGCTGTAGGCTTCATTCTGGGTAATTATGGTCCTAATTTCTTCCAATAATTCCTGCTGAGTCCCTGTACAACCTTCCATACCTCCAGGCTCCAAGTCTTTTGAATCTGGTGAAAGTCTCACATTTAGCTCATAGGAGTCCTAATGGTTTAGTAGTCTATGGTCTTCTCCAATTTATTTTGAAGAAACTTAAAATACAGCCTTAAAAAGGCAATGAGACAGCTGGAAAAAGGTTGTTTTCACCCTGCCTTTATTTAGCAGTTGCTTCGTAAAGCAAGAAAATAGCATCATGTTCATGATTCATCATCTCGTTTCTTCTAATAGTATAAAAAGGAAGTGAAATGTCAGTGGATTTATAGCAATAAAAGTTTGTTATAGGGAGTGCTATGAACTCCTTTATTTGATTTGTGGCTTAAAATGTTTTAAATAATAAGACTAGTCCAACATATCAAATCTGTCAAGGCTAACTCAAGAACTAGTGAAAGAGCTTACCACAATGATTTTTCCTTTTATCAACCTTTAGACAGACTGCTTTGAGCCCTCTTTTCAACTGTGCCTTGCTGCTCTTCATTTTTGCACTACATTGTCTAGTCCCTTTGTATCATGAATGCGATGTCCTGTTACTAGCATTGGAATCCTCTTAGCCTTGATGCCTCCTCTCAGGAATATTCTGTCCACCAGGTCCTCTCCCCACTCTTATTTAAGCTATACATTTCTGGCTTCGCTATGTTTAGACAGAGTGCAATCTTTCTCCCACCATGTCACAGTATCAAATTTACTAAAATAGTCACAAATAAAATAAAATTCCCTATCATTTTAATGTGTTTCATATTTTTAGTATTTAAATGTTGCCTATTTAACATTATTGCCTATTGAACCTACAAATTTTACAATGTTTATTTTTCTAAAATTAAATATAAATCATTAAATTAATATTTCCACCAAAATATCCATCCAGACAGTAGACTAAAGGCATATACACTGTCATAGTGATATTGATAATAATGTACTTTGTCACGGTATCTCTTTTTTTCCGGGTCATTCTTGGCTTTGTTCCTTCTTCCTTGAACATTCTTCCATCTGTTGTCACAATACTGACCACTGCTCTGTGATTCTGTATATCTCAACCCTCCTCCATTATACCTATGAAATACTTCCTGCCCTCCCTAATCTATCAGTATATATGTATTGAATTTAAAATAATTAGCAGATGGTTATGTATTTCTATTTTCACTTCACAGTCCCTTCCCTCTTTAAGTTGTCAGTAGGGCAGCCCTGTGCAATATTTCCAATTTACACACAAATGGAACTGGAAATAGTATAATTTATGTTAGTGAATATTTTTGGAACAAGTTTATTATAGAATTCTTATATTAGTAAAATTTATTGAATAAAATATAAACATAACAATAGCATATGGTATAAATTATACATTATATGTAGTTACAAATAAACCAAAAGCAACATATCACTAATGTTCTTTAAACACAATAGAATGTAGACTATCATAAAGTTTTCAAAGCTAGCAGATGAACATTTCATAAACTAGTATTTGAAAAACTTCAATTTAATATACACATCTGTTAAATTCAATCCATATATATGCTGCTTGCCCAGCTCAGCGGTCACTTTCCCATCTCCACCTCACATGCCATCTATTATTCTGCCAGTCTATGAAAGCATGTCTCTGGGGAAAACAGTGTGATTATCTTTTGATCAACTAGATATATTTGCTTTTCTACTCTTCATCTTACTGCTAGTCACATGTTCCACACAAACTATCTCTGAAAGAGGAATGACATGTAGACCATAAACAACTCCCTTTTCTGGAATACTTCCTCTCACGTTGCCTAGGGAGATTCCACATTTAACTGGCCTGGTGACTTTCTCACTAATAAACAGAGCTAGCTTTTTGAAAAAGCTAACCAAGGTTAGAGAGCCACAAACACACACAGTTCAAGAATGTAAAAGAACATCATTTCCATTTTAGTGTTCCACTCAAATGTTCTTATACCAAAAATAAACACAGATTTATCCAGAATAGAATACAGGCTTTTCAGATGCTTCAAAAGAAAGTAAAGCATGCAGCATTTTGTGATTTAAAGGCATCAAACACTTATAAGATGTGATGTTTTTTTTGCATCATCTCTCCAATTAAGAGGCTAGAGCAATAACTCAGAATCACTTAAAATGAATTGCCAATGTATTTCTGAGTTGTGTTCTATGTGCTCAGTTTATCCAGTTATTTCTTCAGTAAAATAGTAAAATGATTTGACTATATTTCCTCCTGATTATACAAGGCAATTATCCCATGATATGAGTTTACATTTATTTTGATTTTTAACATGTATGGAATTTAAGAAGCATGTTTTTTTACTGATGTCATCATTGTTGTTGCAGAGCCAGCAATGTTAAGATAAGAATTCAAACTTCATAACAAACTTTCAAATTCAATAAACTAAGTCTGACAGCACCTTCTAGCTCTCATGTCAACAAAAATGTGGACAAACAGCAGGGTAGAGTGACGTGAAGCTCAGAAGTTGAAGACACATATATGTACAAGAAAACAGGGCAAGCACTATGGACTACAGGTAATAACTGCTTGTGCTGAGAACTAGTTTTACTTATTCTCTTGTCTAAATGTTGTCAATTTTCTTTCATTCTTCGGACTACTTTTGTCCCTATCCCTCAGGAATTTGTTAGAAACTTAGACTATTGAGCTACAACTTAAACCAACTGAATCAAAGCTTTTTGATAGTAAGGTTCTGAGAATTGAATTTTCACAAACCTGTGAAATTGCAATGCAAGGTAAAAATCAAATAGCCAACACTCATTTGTAATTATATTTTTTCACTCATCTATCATATATATTGTTAAGATTTTACCATATGCTATGTGGGAAAGTAGCAAGAACATGAATAAGGATTAAGACTGTTGAGAGCAACCACTTCCTATGACAAGAAATTTTAGTAAAGGACATTTACTCACAGTATAAGCCTTATAACTTATATATTATTTTCATGATACTGTTTCAAATCCTACTTTCATATCATGTAAATTCACGACAGCAGTCAAGTTTATTGGAAAACTGCCTTGTTCAGCTTCAGACAGTGTGACATGGCTATCTAGAGGAAGATATATGAAATATCTTAAATTTTGAACCACACTTTTAAAGAAATATCAGGATAAGAGGAAGATAGGAAACATGATATATTATATACAGAAGTGTATTGTGTGCTCCTAGAAAACTGAACAAGGCCTCTGATCATTCTAAAATGAGAGTTTCGTCACATCTTTCATGTATAACTTTAGGTGGCTTTTTTCAGAAACTTAAATGTATAGTCAGAAGGGGCAACCAGGTTAAATAACCTAGATGTAAACTATCAGAAACTTGCCCAATGAAACGAGGGATTCTTAATATTAATCCCATTAGGACACCATTCTATATTGGTTTCTTTTTAAATTACTTAATAAACTGCTTAAATCTACAAATCGTTTCAATTTATGACTACCATGTTCATCTATAAGAAACTTCTGGCAAAAGTCAGTCATTGCATAGGAGGGAGGAATAGCCTGGAGGTGTTATGGAACTGAAAAATGAAAGACAGATCTAAAATTGTGTCAGGTATATTTTTGGGTGAATTGCAAAATGTGGTCCTAAATGGCATCAAGACCATTTGAATGCATACAAATGGCATCAATCAGAGGTGTTAGAACAAAATGACTTCATCCTTGCTATAATGTGCCTTAAAAAGAGAAGAATGAGTTTGAATATTATTATATGTTTAGATGTGGGCATTAAAGCAGAAAGAACAAAGAGAGTGGGCAGAGCTTTTATATAAAAGGAAAGTAGGGCACTGAAATTAATAAGTTTTTCCTGGATGGAAAAATGGAGAGGGTGAGAATGAGCTGAACAATCTAGCTCCCATTTCACCTTCAAAAAATCTGACAATTGCATGATAAGCTGGGTAAGGGCCATTGAGTGATTATGCTTAAAAATTTCTAACCAATTACATAATTATATTATGTTATATTGTATTATATTATATTATAACATTGATACACACACACACACACACACACACACACACACACACGCACACACACACACACGGGGTGGTGTTTGAAGTGAATGGTTATTCAGCATCTAGGGACCAAGAATCCAAAAGATTGATCTTTCAAATCACAAATAAATTGGGTTATGCCTGTGTTAAAGCTTTCAGTGATTCCTATTTGCTTGCCAACTAAAGCCATAATAATCACATCATTTCCTTCATATTTTGTTTTATTCATATAAAAATTTTTTGTTCCACACATGCACATGCAGGGTTGCATATATGGGTGCCTGTGTATATTATTCGCCTTCATTATTTGATATAATTCTTGTTTGTGCTTATTGGAATACTTATATAAGGTTATCTACTTAAGCATCTTTCTGCACAAAGGACTTCATAGTCCTGGATTTCACTTGAAACTTTTTATTATATACAAATATATCCCCTAGTACAGTAGATATCAATTTAGAACAACATTTATCTGTCTATGCTTTATACTTTCTACCAATAAGTTTATAAAGACAATGAGGGGGTCATAATACTTAATAGATTTCAAGAAGTCCAGCAGCAAACCACTGAACTGAGAACGGGACCCCCGTTGAAGGAATCAGAGAAAGGACTGAAAGAACTTGAAAGGGCTTGAGACCCCAAATGAACAACAATGCCAACCAACCAGAGCTTCCAGGTCTAAGCCACTACCCAAAGACTATACATGGACTGACCCTGGACTCCAACCTCATAGGTAGCAATGAATAGCCTAGTAAGAGCACCAGTGGAAGGGGAAGCCCTTGGTCCTGCCAAGACTGAACCCCCAGTGAACGTGATTGTTGTGGGGAGGGTGGTAATGGGGGGAGGATGGGGAGGGGAACACCCATAGAGAAGGGAAGAGGAGGTTTAGGGGGATGTTGGCCTGGAAACCGGGAAGTGGAATAACAATCGAAGATTTAAACAAATTATCTCTGCTAAGATTTCAGCCTAAAGAAATCAAAATATTTATATAATTCCGTCTTTTAAAATAAGTATTTTATTTTATGTGTAAGAGTGTTTTGTCTCTGAAAGGCCATCCAGAGACTGCCCCACATGGGGATGCATCCCATATACAGCCACCCAACCTAGACAATATTGCTGATGCCAAGAAGTGCATGCTGACAGGAGTCAGATATGGATGTCTCCTGAGAGGCTTGGCCTGAGTGTGACAAATACAGAGGTGAATGTAAGCAACAAACCACTGAACTGAGAACAGGATCCCCACTGGAGGAATTAGAGAAAAGATTGAAGGAGCTGAAGGGGTTTGCGACCACCTAAGAAAAAAACATCAACCAACCAGATCCCCCAGAGTGCACAGGGACAAAACCACCATCCCAAAAGAACAAGGGGATGGAATTATGGCTCCATTCGCAAATGTAGTAGAGGATGGCCTTGTCAGGCATCAATGGGAGGAGACGCCCTTGGTCCCGTCAAGGCTTGGTGTCCCATTGTAGAGGAGTGCCAGGGTTGGGAGGTTGGAGGGAGTTGGTGGGTGAGTGGAGGATCACCCTCACAGAAGCAGGGACAAAGGGGGTGGGATACGATTTGTTGAAAGGGAAACCAGGGAAGGGGACAACATTTGAAATGTAAATAAAAACGAAACTAAGGAACATGAAACATATTTAAAATTTTAAAAATGTCTTGTTTCATTAATGTACCTACCTGAATGCCATACCAAACATATCCAGAAGAGGGCGCCAGATATTCACGGAATGGAGTTGTAGTGTGTTTTGAGCTGTCTTGTGTGGTGGGAACTGAACCCTTGTCCACTGATAGAGCAGCCAGTGCTCTTAACTGCTAATATGTGTCTCCAGCTTCCCATTTGTCATTTAGAACGTATTGCTTAAATCATCGAATATACATCTCTGTGTGAGATAGAATCCACTTGAGATATAACAAAGTTTATGACATTTAACCTGGATTTCTAACAAATTCGCAATGGCCAAGATTTTATTCAAACTTAAATCATATTTCAATTTCATTTCTTCACTCTGTAATATAATATGCCACTGGTTGTAGGTTCTCATTAGCTCACTGATTTTCCCTGTGGAACTTGGTTATTTTGATGTTGGCAGAGGTTTTTATGAAGCTTCACAGTTAATTCTTAGCAGGCAATTTATAAGCTACAAAACAGAATATAAGTTAGAATTTGAATGCCTTTAATTTCTTTGCTTATCATTGATTTAAAATATTTACTATCCCTAATGTAAATGATGTGAAGGGGTGCTGCAACATTTATAAAACCCAAACTTAATATAGTTAAATGTAACTTAAAAAGGAAAATGGACAATTACATTAATGTTTTTAAAAGTTTATTCAAAAATTTAATAATATGATGTAAGGATGCTTCCAACATAACGTAGATTATAAAATAAAATTTTGCTTCAGTTATTTAAATATTCATAAACCTCTTATTTAATGACTTCAAGCTACTTAAAATTTTAACTAATTCATTAACGTATTCCTTCTCAGAAATGTGTGAACCAAGATCTTGAATAAATTAAGTGGCTTTTTAAACACTTAAAATTATCCTGGTTTGCAGTAGACACTGTTCAACTTTATTTAGCTAAGAAAATAAAAGATGAGAGGTTTGGAGCAGAATGTGGCTAGCATAGCATAATCCAAATAGGGTTTTCTTCAAAATACTGAAAAATTAGCAGTTTTATGAGGTCTGAAGTAGTAATCAAAATCCAGTCAGAAATTGAAATAAAATATTATCTTTATTAAATGCTACTTATTGTTTTAGATATTTCTTATGTATGTTTCTATACTTTGTGTCTGTAAAATGTACCTATAGATGAACCTAGTGTTCAATATGTAAAATAGGTGTATATATATATATGTATAAATATATAAATGTATATATATATTTTTCAAATCAGAAGTATATGCATTCAATTTCTATTTCCACCATGCAGTAGTGAATCATTCAAAAATAGTTCTGGGCCCTGACCAGAGTTATTAAAACAAGAAAAATATGGCTAAGAAATACCTCAGAAAATCTTACTCATCACTAATAATTAGGGAAATGCAAATCAAAACAATTTTGAGATTTTATCCTACCCTAGATGGAATGGCAAAGATTGATGCTGCTCTATTCACAATAGCTAGGAAATGGATACAACCTAAGTGTCCATCAACTGATGAATGTCTAATAAAAATTTAGAAAATGTATACTATGCAAAAGTATTCTTCCCTCAAGAAAAATAAAATTGTGAACTTCACAAGTAAATGAATGAATGTAGACAAGATCCCACTGAGTGGGATAACACAGACCCAGAAAGACAAACATGTTCTCTCAAATCTGAGCTCCAAATCTTAAGTTTTAAGTATACTGTGTAGTGTAACTACAAAAACAAGGAAAATAAAAAGGGTTCGGTTAGGGAGGGAGCAATAGAATATGAAATAACAGGCTATAATGGATGTAATGGGGGAAATGGGAAATGGGTAGGCTGTAGTGAGGGAGGGCAGAAGAGTGTAAATACAAAAGAAGGAGAGAGGAGAGTAAAATTAATAAGGAACTCTTAAAAAGTCATAAGGAAATATACTATTGACTATTTTCCCCAAAATGCCTTTAGTACACTTAAGTCATTGTATACATATACACAGACACATGCACACATATGCACCTACACATACACATACATATATAATTTAAGTAAAATTACTTCATCTGGGCTGACAGTAGTTCCTCCGGGGTCTAAAGGCCATCTAATAAAACCTCCAGCACCATGAATGAGAAGTCTTGCTTTGAGTTCCTTGAGTGGTTAGTCTGGATTATTCAAGGGATTCATAAAACATTGGAGGCTATTGCTATTTCCTTAATTGCTTCCCAGCAAAGGAAAGTAAGTCCCTACTTCCAAAGTAGGGCTGGAGGATCCAGACCTAGAATTGACTGAAAGCCTCGTTCCTGAGGGGTAGCTTTCATTTTATCAGAAGGCAACACATGAGTTTTCAAAGGAGAGAAAAAACCAACAGTACTACCCCAAAATTTTATTTTAGTGGGACAATACACATTTTTATATTAAATGAGAGGAATTTAGTTTAAGCTGGGTTTTTACAACTAATAATTATAGGCTGATTATGTGCCAGGGAATAACATAGATAGTAATTTCTAGAAAAATGGGATCCAAGTTCAAATTATTCCAATATCCTTGGAAACTTCAACAACTAGAAATAACATATGTTTTTATTTGATTAACATGTTTCCTGGTCATTGCAGAAGAGGGAAGTTGAAGTGAGAAAATTACTCCATGAGGTTGGACTATAAGAAAGCCTTTGGGGATATTTTTGATTTATGATTATGGTGAAAAAGTATTACCAACTGCAGTTGGTACCTTCCCTAGGCAGGTAGTACTGTGTGGTACAAGAAAGCAAACTGAATAAATAATTAAGAGCTAGCCAGTGTGCAAAACTCCTTCGTGTTCTCTGCTTCAGTTCCTGCCTCTAGCTTCTGGTCTTGAATTCTACACTAACTTCCCTTCTACTCAAGTGGACTTTGATTGAAGTCTTCATCACAGTAGTGGAAAACAAACAGGAACAACAGAAATACATAACTGAGAAGAGACATTGTCTAGTAACCCAATAACTTTTTATTCTTTCATTTATTTATTTATTCACTTTATAACCAATTAATGCCCCTCTCCCAGTCTCTTTCCAGCACAACCCCCTATCCTCTAATCTTACCCTCTATAAAGGTGAATGTCCTTCCCCTGGGTGTCCTCCTACCCTGGCAAATCAAGTATCTGCAGAACTAGGCATATCATCTCCCACTGAAGCCAGACAAGGCAGCCCAGGAATATATTCCACAGGCAACAGCCTTAGAAATGAGCCCCACACTCCATTTGTTGTGGGATCGACATGAAGACCAAAGCGCAAATCTGCTGTACATATGCTGGGTGCATGGGTCCAGTGCTTGCATGCTCTTTGGTTGGTGGTTCAGCCCTCAAGGGTCCAGGTTTAGTTGACTCTGTTGGTCAAGGCCCTCAATCCGTCCCCCAAATCTTCCATAAAAGTCCTCAAGCTTTGCACAGTGTTTGGCTGTGGGTGTCTGCATCTGTTTCAATCAGCTATTGGGTGGAGCCTCTCAGAAGACAGTTATGCTAGGCTCCTGTCTGCAAGCATAACAGTATCATTAATAGTGTCAGGGATTGGTGCCTGCTAGCGAGATGGGTCTCAAGTTGGACCAGTTATGCATTTCCTGTAGAAAGGACAAATTTTCAGTCAAAAGTTAGGTTGATGAGTTGGTGTCCTTATTCCTCTAGATTTAAGCAGTTTATTAAATAATTTTAAGAGAAACTAATCTAGAATGGTGTCCTAATGGGATCAATAATAAAAATCTCTCTTTTCATTGGCAAGTTTCAGATAGTTTACACCTACCTTATTCAATCTGGTTGCCTCTTCTGACTGTACATTCAAGGTTCTGAGAAAGCCACCTAAAGTTATATACAAAAGATTGATGAAAGTATTATTGTAGAATGCCCAGATGCCTTGTTCAGTTTTCTAGGCGTACAGAATACTTTCCTGTATACAGCATATTATGTTTCTTCTCTCCAGTGGTTTCCAAGATGATGTCCAAAGGACTTGGCCATTTTTTATCTTTAATAAATGGGACCATAATAACCATTACTGTTTCTACCTGTCAGAAAGTTCTAATTACTTTCTGGCAACAACTCTCGGTATAAACCATAATTATTATATAAAATTAATAACATTGAGTATCACAAATTCAATTCATTGGAATAAACATCACACTTAACTAGCTCATCACTAGCTCAGTTCACCATTTTAAACAACTGACTGCTGATTGTGTTTTTAAAAGTAGATCATATTGATCAATCACATAGTTTTGACCATCTTCTAATTATCAACTACAAAGAGACACAAATGTAGGTAAAACTATAAAAGATATTTTCCTTCTGGATTTGTTTAACAGTAAAATTGGTGATGCTTCAATCACTATGACATTCCATTACTCATACCAAAGCTTCATTTGTCCATTTAGACTGCATCCTCCACAAGTCTCTCCTAACATCAATCTCATCAGTATTTATTTTGCTCATTTCTGGGTGAGATTAGTCAATACATTGTTTTTTAGTACAGACTTAGTTGAAAATAGAGAGCTTTTGAAAATATTTTTAGTTTAACGTAGATATTCACAGAAAAGAAACAAATAAGATAAATAATTCTGCTGATTATTTGCAAAAATTAATATATATGCTTGCACATCTTAGACGGAGATATAAAAGGGATATTCTATATGCATTTGTATATATCTATATTCATATATAGTTATATGTTCTACAAAGTTTTAACTACATAAAGTCTACTTGGTATTTTATATGTGTGCCTAATAGATATTTAAAAACAAATACTTTTTTATACGAAATAATCCGAAATTCTCAGTAATCAGAAATTCATTATATTATTTCTCTAAAGCCAATTTGTTTGGAAGTCATTACTTTTACTTTTATGTCACCATCATAAACAAGCACACTTTACCAACACATCTGTAAAATTTGGGCTGTTGTTAGATTCAAAATGTAAATTACCTAAACATTAAAGATTAAACTTTATTTCACAACTAGGAAACCTCACTTGGAAATATTTTAGAAGCACATTTATAATAAGCTACTGGGCAAACTAACACAGCTGCACAGAAAAAGCAAAGATAAACACACCTTCTTGTAAAATAATAACATAAAGCCAATTCTCTGTTCTCCCTCCTGCCTCTAACAAACTGCTGAATGTCTGAGTATGTCGACTATATTTAATACTTGGCATCTTTACTGTTCATATTTTTGTTGATCAGTTTAATTCACTTAAGCAGCTTAGTAGCTTATTTGTTTCTAAAAATTAAAAAGAAACTTTCCCTTATGAATAATTCAAAACTTTGCTGGTTAAGAAATTGCTTCTTTGGCTCTTTCCACAGCCAACTGCTTCTTTCAAGTAGCAGATTCCAGCCCTATAGTTTTATCATGGGTCTGACATCTGGGGAAAAAAATAAAACCCAAGATTTGTTTTAAACAAACTTTCATTTTCTTTTCACAGGTGCCAGGATTTGCTTTTCTTTATTGTTCTTCAGAAAACAATGTAGGTAATATTATCTACAGATGTGGTGGGTTCCTTTCTTGTGCGCTAAAGTTTAAAAAGGAACAAAGCAGGAATAGAGAGCTGTAAAATTTGCATGATATTATATCTTTATTTTTGTCCCATACAGAAAAAGAACTGTTAAATTTCACAAAGTCAATTGTATCATCTTTAAAATTTTTAGTTTTGCATAGATGATAAAAATTCTTACTTTCAAAGGTAATATTTTTATTTCTAAAATCTTATAGATATTTTTCCTTTGAATGTGAAAACATAGATAAATTTCTCGAAATTCATATTTTTATCATAAAATGGCTTGACTATACAGATTATCAACTTTCTATCAAATTGACAGTTGAAATTATGGTAAGGATATGAATATATATATACATATATATATGGTTTACTATTTTTCACAGTGTAAATGAAAATTATTTTCTTTCACAAAATATATCATGTTTACACTTTTAGTCTTCTAATGTTGCTCCACTATTTAATCCAGTAACAATTTGCTTAAAAATAGAGTTTAAATTTTCTATTTCTAATTTAATATATTGTACCTTATACTTTTAAAGCACAGTTGTCATAGACCAAGATTCATCTCATATTATCTTCATGAAGGAGATCAGTAATGATTCATTCTGCAAAAGAAACATTGGACGAAATGCCACACAATGGTACTGTCACAAACTCATGAAGCATCAATAAAAAGTATGTGGAGAGTTTTATTTTAATTTATTTTTAATCATTCCATTAAAATTTCTATATTTGAGAACAGGATACATTTTATAATGTATTCTACCTATATTCCAGTTTATGTTAGAATTAATTCCTTCTGATTTACAATAATGTGTATTTTTATCAATTCTTCCTCTAAAATGTAACGCCGTAATATATTCCAGTTTCAGACAGTGCAGGTAGGTTCCAAGCAGATTTCTTGGATGAAAATCAATTAAGACCAAAAGATCCTTGAAATGGTACTGCATTCATTTATATTTTGGAAAAAGGAAGGCTTATCATTGTGTAATGTTTTATCACTTGATTTAATATTTCATTTGATTCCATTTATATTATAAGTAGAACACAATAGAATGAATTACACTGGGCACTGCCCAAATGTTAATTCTAGATTTTTTTTTATTTAAAAAACAAAGCTTTGGGGACACAGTTGTAGAATAGTTCTAAAAACATTGAACAGGTTAAATGGGACATGCCTTTATGTATATAAGTGAGATCACATCCAATGTGAGTGAGCTAACCCAATCACAGAAAAACACACATGGTATGCACTCATTGATAAGTGGCTATTAGCCCAAATGCTTGAATTACCCTAGATCCCTAGAACAAACGAAACTCAAGATGGATGATCAAAATGTGAATGCTTCACTCCTTCTTTAAATGAGGAAAGAGAATACCCTTGGCAGGGAAGGGAGAGGCAAAGATTAAAACAGAGACTGAAGGAACACCCAATCAGAGCCTGCCCCACATGTGGCCCATACATATACAGCCACCCAATTAGACAAGATGGATGAAGCAAAGAAGTGCAGACTGACAGGAGCCGGATGTAGATCGCTCCTGAGAGACACAGCCAGAATACAGCAAATACAGAGGCGAATGCCAGCAGCAAACCACTGAACTGAGAATAGGACCCCCGTTGAAGGAATCAGAGAAAGAACTGGAAGAGCTTGAAGGGGCTCGAGACCCCATATGTACAACAATGCCAAGCAACCAGAGCTTCCAGGGACTAAGCCACTACCTAAAGACTATACATGGACTGACCCTGGACTCTGACCTCATAGGTAGCAATGAATATCCTAGTAAGAGCACCAGTGGAAGGGGAAGCCCTGGGTCCTGCTAAGACTGAACCCCCAGTGAACTAGACTGTGGGGTGGAGGGCGGCAATGGGGGAGGGTTGGGAGGGGAACACCCATAAGGAAGGGGAGGGGGGAGGGGGATGTTTGCCCGGAAACCGGGAAAGGGAATAACACTCGAAATGTATATAAGAAATACTCAAGTTAATAAAAAAAAAAAGAAAAAATAAAGAATGGATCGATCTGCGTTCTTCTACATGCTGACCTCCAGTTGAACCAGCACTTTTTGCTGAAAATGCTATCTTTTTTCCATTGGATGGTTTTGGCTCCTTTGTCAAAAATCAAGTGACCATAGGTGTGTGGGTTCATTTCTGGGTCTTCAATTCTATTCCACTGGTCTATCTGCCTGTCTCTGTACCAATACCATACAGTTTTTATCACTATTGCTCTGTAATACTGCTTGAATTCAGAGATAGTGATTCCCCAGAAGTCCTTTTATTATTGTTGAGGATAGTTTTAGATATCCTGGGTTTTTTGTTATTCCAGATGAATTTGCAAATTGTTCTTTCTATCTCTCTGAAGAATTGGATTGGTATTTTGATGGGGATTGCATTGAATCTGCAGATTGTTTTTGGTAAAATGGCCATTTTTACTATATTAATCCTGCCAACCCATGAGCATGGGAAATCTTTCCATCTTCTGAGGACTTCTTCAATTTCTTTCTTCAGAGGCTTGAAGTTGTTATCATATAGATCTTTCATTTGCTTGGTTAAAGTCACAATGAGGTATTTTATATTATTTGGGACTATTATGAAGGGTGTTGTTTCCCTAATTTCTTTCTCGGCTTGCTTCTCTTTTCTGTAGAGGAAATGCTACTGATTTATTTGCCTCCCTATCCCCTCCTAAAGTATTCTTGTTCCCCTTTTAAAGAAGGAGTGAAGCATCTGCATTTTGGTCATTCTTCTTGAGTTTCATGTGTTCTTTGCATCTAAGGTAATTTGAGCATTTGGGCTAATATCCACTTATCAATGAGTGCATACCATGTGTGTTTTTCTGTGATTGGGTTACCTCACTCTGGATGATATTTTCCAGTTCCAACCATTTGCCTACGAATTTCATAAAATCATTGTTTTTGATAGCTGAGTAATATTCCACTGTTTAGATGCACCACATTTTCTGTATCCATTCCTCTGTTGAAGGGCATCTGGGTTCTTTCCAGCTTCTGGCTATTATAAATAAGGCTGCGATGAACATAGTGGAGCATGTGTCTTTGTTGTATGTTGGGGCATCTTGTGGGTATATGCCCAAGAGAGGTATAGCTGGGTCCTCAGGCAGTGCAATGTCCAATTTTCTAAGGAACCTCCAGACTGATTTCCAGAATGATTGTACCAGTGTACAATCCCACCAACAATGGAGGAGTGTTCCTCTTTCTCCACATCCTTGCCAGCATCTGCTGTCACCATTTTTGATCTTAGTCATTCTGACTGGTGCTTTACTCCCTATTAAATCATAGAACAAAAATATTCATAGGAGGGCATATGGAGGCAAAGTTTGGAGCAGAGATTGAAGGAATGTCAATTCAGAGCCTGCCCAACATGTGCCCCATACATATACAGCCACCAAAACTAGATAAGATTAATGAAGCTACAGAGTGCCTGCTGAAAGGCACCAGATATAGCTGTCTCCTGAGAGACACATCCAGACCCTGTCAAATACAGAGGTGAATGCTAGAAGCAAACCACTGAACTGAGAATGGGACCCCTTGGGGGAATTAGAAAAAGGAATGAAAGAATTGAAGGAGTTTGCAACCCATAAGAACCACAATACCAACCAACCAGAGCTCGCAGAGACTAAACCAGTATCCAAAGAGTACACATGGACAGTCCCATGGCTCCAGCTGCATATAGCAGAGGATAGCCTTGTTGGGCACCAGTGGGAGAAGAAGCCCTTGCTCCTGCCAAGGCTGAACCCCCAGTGTAGAGGAATGTCAGGAGGGGTGGTAAGGGTGGTGGATGGGCAGGGGAACAGCCTTATGGGGGAGGGGGAGGGAATACGGGGCTGATGGACAGGAAACCGGGAAACGAAATAACATTTGAAATGTAAATAAAATTATCCAATAAAAGAAAATATTTTAATTTTTTTGGAACAAATAGTGTTGTGTTTGGTCTCCTATCTCTTTTCTTCCTGTGAGAGTATTTCCCAGATTCACTAGTTTCCATAGCTCTGGGGTCAATGAAGAGAACAATGAGATCTGGTGGTCAAATGCTTTAGTTTGTATTGAAGGAGCAATTTCATAAATTCACAGGCTCAGGATCTACTGCCATTAGCGCTTTTCTTATGTTTTATTTCACACTTCTAACTGAGGTAGTATACGTAATGTACAACAAATGATATATACCAAAGGCTTGTGTGCAGTAACTGTTGGCCATAAATATTGACATACCTTTAACGATTGAATTATGTGAATTTAAAGGACTTTCTCACTCACTTGCACTTATGTGGCATGAACTATTTATTGCTATCTGCAAATAGTGATGTCTTAAGCAAATTGCCCTCTACTATCAGCATTAATAATGTTCAGCCTAGTAAATGGTAGGATGGTTTGTATTATTTAGTCCTCGTGGGCATTAAGATATACTTGAAACTCCCAGTAAATTTAATCTTTGGATTTGGACTATTAATTAAAGGAGTAGCTCATTTTGAAAGATAAGTTTAAGCATGTGGAATGGTCATATTAAGAAACGATTTGTTTATTTAGTTTCTACAGTTCTCTTCCTCCTCCTTCCCCTCCTCCCGCTACTCCTCCTTCATGGTGGAGTTTAAGTTATTTCTAGAGGGGCATTGCCAAGGAGAGTTTCTTAATCCATGTGCTGCCAAATAATTGGTTGATTGTAAACAAGATAATTAGTATTTGCTTTATTTTTATACAGTACTGGAAGAGAGATGATTATAAAAGTAGAATGATATTTACAGTTTGATCTTCTCCACATGTTTACATTTTAAAGAAATTGGGACACACATCAGTAACTTTTAAAAAACAGTTTCAAAGAAAATAGTTCTCTATAAACTGATGCAAATTGATTTAGGTGATTGCATATTTTAAATTTAATCCACTGTTTGATAAAAAATATATTAACTCTAACCTAATCTTGGAAGCCTAATCCAATTCTATTTGGCTACTGCCTTTCTTGTGCAATTTTGTCTAAGTAGAAAATATATTTAAAGCATTATATTCATTTTTTACAATAATAAAATAATGAGCATTGCAATTCCTTTAAAAAAAATCCTCTGGGTAAGATTATGGCTGTGTGGGACGAATGGTATTATTCTTTTAGTATATTTATTATTTATTTTGTGTATGAGTGCATGCAGTATTTGAGAGTCATTAATCGCTTTCTGATATGCCATTCCTAGGTCATGAGACATGGCATCATGCACATTTATCCACTGAGCCATCTTAACAGTCCTAAGAAAAAAACAGTTCATATTCTTTACTAATTGAGGCCTATTTGAGACCTAGTACCTGTACATCATCATTAGGATGAAGTGTGTGTGTGTGTGTGTGTGTGTGTGTGTGTGTAGTGTAGTGAAGTGTAGTGTAAAAATAACATTAGAGTAAGTTCAATTTGTATTTTGTATGTTGGGAATTCCATTTGCTTCTTTCTCAGTCACTTTGAACTTGTATAACCTATAGTTATACTATTGAACTAAAGAAGTGTCAAGATTAGATATCCCAGAGGCCTAGTGTAGAACCAAACATAACTGGCAAATATAAATTTAATTTTAAGCTATCCTTAATACTATTCTACTTTAGTCACAGATCTGTGCCTTGTCCAGTCATCATCAGATAGGCTCCCTCTGGCAGCAGTTGGGAAAAGTTACAGAGTCACACAGCTAGACATTAAGCAGAGAAAGAATCTAAACTAGAGGTCTCAGTCAGATCCCACCCCTCAGATATTGGAGAATCCTTTGGAAGAGAGGGAGGAAATATTTTAGGAAGCAGCATAGACAGAGGACACCAGAAGAACTGAACCCACTAAGCCCACTGAACCAACTAAGCAGGGCTCACATGGGCTCACAAAGATTGAAGCAGCAAGCATGGGGCCTGTATGAGTCTCCACCCAGTCCTCTGCATATATATTATGGTGCTTTTGTGGGACTATAACAGTAGGAACAGGTGTATCTCTGACAATTTTGCCTGCTTTTCAGAATATTTTATTCCTATTTTGTTCACTTGTCCAGTCTGATTTTGTATGAGGATTTGTCTTTTCTTATTGTGTCTTGTTTTATCCTGTTTGAGTATTAATATTGTTTCTTGAAGGCCTTATTTTTTCTGAAGAGGAAACTGAAGAGTGGTAGATCTGTGGAAGAGGGTATCCTGGGAGAATTGGGAGTGGAAACTGTGGTCAGGATGTATTTATTGTATGTGAGAAGGATCTATTTTCAAATTTAAAAAGGAGAAAACACATAGAAAAATGTGCATAGGTAATATGAAAATGATGATATTTTGTATAGATGGGATTTCCATTTCGGTGTCAAGAGGTTCTGAAGCCAGTCTCTTATGAATGTGAAGGGATTAACTATGTATACTGACATGGAAAAAATCATAAGACATCAAACAGAACAAAGGAAGAATATTACACGATATAGAGTAGTATTTAAAATATATTCTAGAGTGCTTAGATATAGATGATTCTTTTCAATTTACCTCCTCCCATCCAAGAATCAGAGAACATTGCTGAGTAATGAGCAGAAAGAATATAAGATCAGGAGGAGGAGAGCTGCAATATATTGACTTTGCTTGTACATAATTCATAGTAACCAAAGTTACAAGACCAAACCATTCAAAATTCCATCATTAGTATAGGAGAGATCCAAAGGCCCCACATTTGGTGAAGGAGCTATCGACAGTAGATAGTTACTGTGGGAGAGTAACTCTCTCTTTTGGGAGCACAGTTGCTCATGCCTTAGTGGATGACCATACACCATGCACATATGCATACCTCTAGTTGGATTCATGGGCTTATTAACAATTAAAATGGAAAATATTAATTTGAGATGTAAATGGATAGCGCTAATACAGAGAGTTAGAGGGAGGTAATGTAGGATGGATATGATCAAAATCCATTGAACAAATATGTGGAATTTCTATGAATGAATAAAAATATTAAATATGTTTTATACATTTAAAATATATTTATTGAATTTATACAAAAATCATAATAGTTATTATTTTTAAAAATCTTCCTTACATTTTCAGAACACAGCAGGACAGCTGCATATATAAATTCACATTGTGACAGCACAGGCAAGGCCAGTGGAAGTTCAAGCCAGACCAAATCCAAGTGCAGAGAGAAATGTGAATACAAAGTCCTACCGGAGCCTGAGAAATAACAGCAACTGTTACATCTGGGAGAGGGGAGCCTCAGTTTTCTCTAAGAATGTAGCCATTGGCAAGTCAGTCACGTTCCAGTGGAACATTCAGGAATATCTGGGCAGGCACACATTTCTATTGATGGGTAGTAGGAAGAAGAGCACAATGTTAGGTGGGTGTGGGGAGAGGGTGAACCTGGAAAGAGCAGGGGGAGGGGAGAGAATATGATCAAAACATTTATGAGCAGACAGCTCGTAGGCAGCACCCCGCGAGCAAACTTGAGCCTCGGGACCACAGGTAAGATCAACTTTTCTGCTGCAAGTGACCTGCCTGGTGAACTCAAGACACAGGCCCACAGGAACAGCTGAAGACCTGTAGAGAGGAAAAACTACACGCCCGAAAGCAGAACACTCTGTCCCCATAACAGGCTGAAAGAAAACAGGAAAACAGGTCTACAGCACTCCTGACACACAGGCTTATAGGGCAGTCTAGCCACTGTCAGAAATAGCAGAACAAAGTAACACTAGAGATAATCTGATGGCGAGAGGCAAGTGCAGGAACCCAAGCAACAGACAGCAAGACTACATGGCACCATCAGAGCCCAATTCTCCCATCAAAACAAACATGGAATATCCAAACACACCAGAAAAACAAGATCTAGTTTCAAAATCATATTTGATCATGATGCTGGAGGACTTCAAGAAAGACATGAAGAACTCCCTTAGAGAACAAGTAGAAGCCTACAGAGAGGAATCGCAAAAATGCCTGAAAGAATTCCAGGAAAACATAAATAAACAAGAAGAAGCCCATAGAGAGGAGACACAAAAATCCCTGAAAGAATTCCAGGAAAACATAAATAAACAAGTAGAAGCCCATAGAGAGGAGACACAAAAATCCCTGAAAGAATTCCAGGAAAACACAATCAAACAGTTGAAGGAATTAAAAATGGAAATAGAAGCAATCAAGAAAGAACACATGGAAACAACCCTGGATATAGAAAACCAAAAGAAGAGACAAGGAGCTGTAGATACAAGCTTCACCAACAGAATACAAGAGATGGAAGAGAGAATCTCAGGAGCAGAAGATTCCATAGAAATCATTGACTCAACTGCCAAAGAGAATGTAAAGCAGAAAAAGCTACTGGTCCAAAATATACAGGAAATCCAGGACTCAATGAGAAGATCAAACCTAAGGATAATAGGTATAGAAGAGAGTGAAGACTCCCAGCTCAAAGGACCAGTAAATATCTTCAACAAAATCATAGAAGAAAACTTCCCTAACCTAAAAAAAGAGATACCCATAGGCATACAAGAAGCCTACAGAACTCCAAATACATTGGACCAGAACAGAAACACCTCCCATCACATAATAGTCAAAACACCAAACGCACAAAATAAAGAAAGAATATTAAAAGCAGTAAAGGAAAAAGGTCAAGTAACATATAAAGGCAGACCTATCAGAATCACACCAGACTTTTCACCAGAAACTATGAAGGCCAGAAGATCCTGGACTGATGTCATACAGACCCTAAGAGAATACAAATGCCAGCCCAGGTTACTGTATCCTGCAAAACTCTCAATTAACATAGACGGAGAAACCAAGATAGTCCATGACAAAACCAAATTTACACAATATCTTTCTACAAATCCAGCACTACAAAGGATAATAAATGGTAAAGCCCAACATAAGGAGGCAAGCAGAAGAAGCAAGAAACTAATCGTCTTGGCAACAAAACAAAGAGAAGAAAAGCACACAAACATAACCTCACATCCAAATATGAATATAACAGGATGAATATAAGAGGAAGCAATAATCACTATTCCTTAATATTTCTCAACATCAATGGCCTCAACTCCCCAATAAAAAGACATAGATTAACAAACTGGATACACAACGAGGACCATGCATCCTGCTGCCTACAGGAAAAACACCTCAGAGACAAAGACAGACACTACCTCAGAGTGAAAGGCTGGAAAACAACTTTCCAAGCAAATGGTCGGAAGAAGCAGGCTGGAGTAGCCATTCTAATATCAAATAAAATCAATTTTCAACTAAAAGTCATCAAAAAAGATGAGGAAGGACACTTCATATTCATCAAAGGAAAAATCCACCAAGATGAACTCTCAATCCTAAATATCTATGCGCCAAATACAAGGGTACCTACATACATAAAAGAAACCTTACTAAAGCTCAAAACACACATTGCACCTCACACAATAATAGTAGGAGATTTCAACACCCCACTCTCATCAATGGACAGATCATGGAAACAGAAATTAAACAGAGACGTAGACAGACTAAGAGAAGTCATGAGCCAAATGGACTTAACAGATATTTATAGAACATTCTATCCTAAAGCAAAAGGATATACCTTCTTCTCAGCTCTTCATGGTACTTTCTTCAAAATTGACCATATAATTGGTCAAAAAACGGGCCTAAACAGGTACAGAAAGATAGAAATAATCCCATGCGTGCTATCAGACCACCACGGCCTAAAACTGGTCTTCAATAACAAAAAGGGAAGAATGCCCACATACACGTGGAAATTGAACAATGCTCTACTCAATGATTACCGGGTCAAGGAAGAAATAAAGAAAGAAATTAAAAACTTTTTAGAATTTACTGAAAATGAAGGTACAACATACCCAAACTTATGGGAAAAAATGAAAGCTGTGCTAAGAGGAAAACTCATAGCGCTGAGTACCTGCAGAAAGAAACAGGAAAGAGCATATGTCACCAGCTTGACAGCACACCTAAAAGCTCTAGAACCAAAAGAAGCAAATACACCCAGGAGGAGTAGAAGGCAGGAAATAATCAAACTCAGAGCTGAAATCAACCAAGTAGAAACAAAAAGGACCATAGAAAGAATCAACAGAACCAAAAGTTGGTTCTTTGAGAAAATCAACAAGATAGATAAACCCTTAGCCAGACTAATGAGAGGACAAAGAGAGTGTGTCCAAATTAACAAAATCAGAAATGAAAAGGGAGACATAACTACAGATTCAGAGGAAATTCAAAAAAATTATCAGATCTTACTATAAAAGCCTATATTCAACAAAACTTGAAAATCTTCAGGAAATGGACAATTTCCTAGACAGATACCAGGGACTGAAGTTAAATCAGGAACAGATAAACCAGTTAAACAACCCCATAACTCCTAAGGAAATAGAAGCAGTCATTAAAGGTCTCCCAACCAAAAGGAGCCCAGGTCCAGACGGGTTTAGTGCAGAATTCTATCAAACCTTCATAGAAGACCTCATACCAATATTATCCAAACTATTCCACAAAATTGAAACAGATGGATCACTATCGAATTCCTTCTATGAAGCCACAATTACTCTTATACCTAAACCACACAAAGACCCAACAAAGAAAGAGAACTTCAGACCAATTTCCCTTATGAATATCGACGCAAAAATACTCAATAAAATTCTGGCAAACCGAATCCAAGAGCACATCAAAACAATCATCTACCATGATCAAGTAGGCTTCATCCCAGGCATGCAGGGATGCTTTAATATACGGAAATCCATCAACGTGATCCATTATATAAACAAAATGAAAGAACAAAACCACATGATCATTTCATTAGATGCTGAGAAAGCATTTGACAAAATTCAACACCCCTTCATGATAAAAGTCCTGGAAAGAATAGGAATTCAAGGCCCATACCTAAACATAGTAAAAGCCATATACAGCAAACCAGTTGCTAACATTAAACTAAATGGAGAGAAACTTGAAGCAATCCCACTAAAATCAGGGACTAGACAAGGCTGCCCACACTCTCCCTACTTATTCAATATAGTTCTTGAAGTTCTAGCCAGAGCAATCAGACAACAAAAGGAGGTCAAGGGGATACAGATCGGAAAAGAAGAAGTCAAAATATCACTATTTGCAGATGACATGATAGTATATTTAAGTGATCCCAAAAGTTCCACCAGAGAACTACTAAAGCTGATAAACAACTTCAGCAAAGTGGCTGGGTATAAAATTAACTCAAATAAATCAGTAGCCTTCCTCTACACAAAAGAGAAACAAGCCGAGAAAGAAATTAGGGAAACGACACCCTTCATAATAGACCCAAATAATATAAAGTACCTCGGTGTGACTTTAACCAAGCAAGTAAAAGATTTGTACAATAAGAACTTCAAGACACTGAAGAAAGAAATTGAAAAAGACCTCAGAAGATGGAAGGATCTCCCATGCTCATGGATTGGCAGGATTAATATAGTAAAAATGGCCATTTTACCAAAAGCGATCTACAGATTCAATGCAATCCCCATCAAAATACCAATCCAATTCTTCAAAGAGTTAGACAGAACAATTTGCAAATTCATCTGGAATAACAAAAAACCCAGGATAGCTAAAACTATCCTCAACAATAAAAGGAATTCAGGGGGAATCACTATCCCTGAACTCAAGCAGTATTACAGAGCAATAGTGATAAAAACTGCATGGTATTGGTACAGAGACAGACAGATAGACCAATGGAATAGAATTTAAGACCCAGAAATGAACCCGCACACCTATGGTCACTTGATTTTTGACAAAGGATCCAAAACCATCCAATGGAAAAAAGATAGCATTTTCAGCAAATGGTGCTGGTTCAACTGGAGGGCAACATGTAGAAGAATGCAGATCGATCCATCCTTATCACCCTGTACAAAGTTAAGTCCAAGTGGATCAAGGACCTCCACATCAAACCAGACACACTCAAACTAATAGAAGAAAAACTAGGGAAGCATCTGGAACACATGGGCACTGGAAAAAATTTCCTGAACAAAATACCAATGGCTTATGCTCTAAGATCAAGAATCGACAAATGGGATCTCATAAAACTGCAAAACTTCTGTAAGGCAAAGGACACTGTGGTTATGACAAAATGGCAACCAACAGATTGGGAAAAGATCTTTACCAATTCTACAACAGATAGAGGCCTTATATCCAAAATATACAAAGAACTCAAGAAGTTAGTCCGCAGGGAAACAAATAACCCTATTAAAAATGGGGTTCAGAGCTAAACAAAGAATTCACAGCTGAGGAATGCCGAATGGCTGAGAAACACCTAAAGAAATGTTCAACATCTTTAGTCATAAGGGAAATGCAAATCAAAACAACCCTGAGATTTCACCTCACACCAGTGAGAATGGCTATGATCAAAAACTCAGGTGACAGCAGATGCTGGCGAGGATGTGGAGAAAGAGGAACACTCCTCCATTGTTGGTGTGATTGCAGACTGGTAAAACCATTTTGGAAATCAGTCTGGAGGTTCCTCAGAAAATTGGACATTGAACTGCCTGAGGATCCAGCTATACCTCTCTTGGGCATATACCCAAAAGATGCCTCAACATATAAAAGAGACACGTGCTCCACTATGTTCATCGCAGCCGTATTTATAATAGCCAGAACCTGGAAAGAACCCAGATGCCCTTCAACAGAGGAATGGATACAGAAAATGTGGTACATCTACACAATGGAATATTACTCAGCTATCAAAAACAACGAGTTTATGAAATTCGTAGGCAAATGGTTGGAACTGGAAAATATCATCCTGAGTGAGCTAACCCAGTCACAGAAAGACATACATGGTATGCACTCATTGATAAGTGGCTATTAGCCCAAATGCTTGAATTACCCTAGATCCCTAGAACAAACGAAACTCAAGATGGATGATCAAAATGTGAATGCTTCACTCCTTCTTTAAATGAGGAAAAAGAATACCCTTGGCAGGGAAGGGAGAGGCAAAGATTAAAACAGAGACTGAAGGAACACCCAATCAGAGCCTGCCCCCCATGTGGCCCATACATATACAGCCACCCAATTAGACAAGATGGATGAAGCAAAGAAGTGCAGACTGACAGGAGCTGGATGTAGATCGCTCCTGAGAGACACAGCCAGAATACAGCAAATACAGAGGCGAATGCCAGCAGCAAACCACTGAACTGAGAATAGGTCCCCTGTTGAAGGAATCAGAGAAAGAACTGGAAGAGCTTGAAGGGGCTCGAGACCCCATATGTACAACAATGTCAAGGAACCAGAGCTTCCAGTGACTAAGCCACTACCTAAAGACTATACATGGACTGACCCTGGACTCTGACCCCATAGGTAGCAATGAATATCCTAGTAAGAGCACCAGTGGAAGGGGAAGCCCTGGGTCCTGCTAAGACTGAACCCCCAGTGAACTAGACTATGGGGGGAGGGCGGCAATGGGGGGAGGGTTGGGAGGGGAACACCCATAAGGAAGGGGAGGGGGGAGGGGGATGTTTTCCCGGAAACCGGGAAAGGGAATAACACTTGAAATGCATATAAGAAATACTCAAGTTAATAAAAGAAAGAAAAAAAAAAAAGAAGGTTTTGGGCATGCTTTCATATAAAGTACTAGTTTGAAAAATACTGCTTTAAGTTACCAAATTCTGTTTTAAATATATCTTAAGTTAATACTGTTTTAACCAATACATTTTTTAATTTGAATTTTATCTTTGAAAGAATGTTGTTAATGACTTCATTGTGACTTTGAAAGTTTGTTTATCAGGCATTATTATTACGTACGATCCTAGAATTGCTAAAACCATATGAAAACACATTTGAGCAAAAATGAAGCCACATTTCTTTCAATGATTATGTTTTTAATTAAACTGACCCATCTATTTAAAATCCTCACTGTAGGGAATATTTGATAGTTGTAGAAATAATTTTAAATCTGAGTATGGAGGAACTAGTTGTAGTGTTGTCTGAAGCATTGTAATTTTAATGTTGCAGTAATCAGCATTCTCCCTACTGGTATTGTTCTGTCCAGCAATCTCTACCCCACCCCTACCTTCCTCATCTGTCGCTTTGCAAAAAAAAAAAAAAAAAAAAAAAAAAGTAGGATTGCTTCGTTTCTCTCCATTTTATTTGATATTGACTGTTGGTTTGCTGTATATTGCCTTTATTATATTTACATGTGTGCCATGAATCCCTGATCTCTCCAAGCCTTTTAGCATGAAGGAGTGTTGTGTTTTATCAAAGGGCTTTTCAGCATCTGATAAGATGATCATGTGATGTTTTTCTTTGAGTTGTTTATATAGTTGATTACATTAATGGGTTTTTGAATATTGAAACATCCCTATATCCCTTGCAAGAAGCTTACTGGGTTGTGGTAAATGATGTTTTTAATGTGTTATTGCAATCTGCTTGCAATAATTGTATTGAATATTTTTATCTATATTCATAAATGAAATTGGTCTAAAGTTCTCTTTCTTGAGTCTTTGTGCCATTTAGATATAATCAAAACTGAAGTTTTATAGAGTAAATTAGGTAGTGTTCATTCTGTTTCTATTTTGTGGAATAGTTAGAGGTGTAATGGTATTAACTTTTCTTTGAAAGTCTGGTAGAAATCTATACTAAAACTGGTCCTTGTTTTTGGTTTTGTGCTTTTATTACCTTAGAGTTTATAATACTATTCAGATGATTTTTCTGATTTCACTTTGGTAATTGGTATCTGTCTTGCAAATCATACAGTACCTCTTTGACATCCTTGGCACACATACACACACACACACACACACACACACACACACACACACACACACACACCAAAAAATAAAGAGCAATGGAAAGTTTTCCTTGAGCTGAGCATGGTGATATAAACTTAAAATCTCAACATTGAGGATGTAGAGACAAGAAAACCAAGGAGTTCTAGGATACACTGAACAATATAGCAAGATGCTGTCTCAAAAATCAAACAAAACCAAACAAAATAATGGGATTTTCTGTTTATAGTATGTTACTTAATTCTCCAACTTCTCCCCTTGTTAGATCTAAAATGCATGATAATTTATCATAAAAAACATAACTATTAAGTGCATACATTGGCTCAGACCTGTATCCCCAGTTACTTGGGCAACTGAGCCAGAAAGACTTCAAGTTTAGTGTTTTCCTAGTTCAAGACCAGCATTGGCAAGTTACTGAAGTGGTATTTCAAGTAAAAAGTAGGGGTCTGTGTGGTGGGGGAAGAATTTATGTGGCTCTATTCATGTTTTAAAGATTTATAGACTTGTTAACTGTTATTAGGGGAGGGGATCATGCTGCATAATTCTCCCCAAGAATCTCTATGCAGTTGATGATTGCTGAGGGAGGGAGAGAAATTTCCTTTAATGGTATAGTTAATGGTCCTGGCACACTTTTAATCCCAGTACTCCCAGAGGCAGGAGCAGAAGGACCCCCGTGGGTCTGTGGTCAGCTTGCTCTACATATCCAGTTCCAGGCTAGCCAAGGCTACATAGGGAGACCCTGTCTTTTAAAATGGTGTAAAACTGTTAGGATACAGTTTAGTGATAAAATGCTTGCCTGACATATACAAGGATAATTGATGCCCAGGACTGCAAACTAAGAAACTACGAAATATCTAACATCTAACAACTCAATTTCTGATCCTCATTTAATTCTGATAAAAGAAAGGACCTGAAGTAAATTTACTTGAAAAGCAATGTGTTGTTGTGCCTTGAAGATCTATTATTTTCCATTCACTAATGCCAGTGTGTACTATATTTGAAAATTTCCCTTTTTGATATCATGTACTTCTTACACTGGGCACAACTTCTCTTAGTACATTTAGGAAGGCCAAATTGTGAAAGGACAAGTAGACATGGGAACCTGTCCTTTTATCAAGGATGTGCTTTGGAAAGATTAATATTAGAAAAGAGTGTATTTCTTTAAGTGCTTCTCGGCCATTCAAGATTCCTCTATTGAGAATTCTGTTATACCTATTTTAAATTGACTTATTTGATTTTTGGAGTCTAACATCTTGAATTCCTTATATATTTTTGGATACTATCTATCTATCAGGTGTTGGGTTAATGAAGATCATTCTCCAATCTGTAGGTTACCATTTTGTCTTATTGACAGTGTCCTTTCCCTTGTAGAATGATTTCAGTTGCATGAAGTCCCATTCATCAGTTTGTGAGCTTAGAGTCGAGTCTGAGCCATTGGTGTTCTGTTCAGGAAATTTTCCCATGCTAATGATTTGGAGGCTCTTTTCTACTTTCTCTTCTATTAGATTCAGTGTATCTGATTTTATGTAGAGGTCCTTGATCCACGTGGACTTGATCTTTGTGCAAGGTGTTAAATATGGATCCAATTTCATTCTTCTACATGCAGACTGACAGTTAGTCCAGCACCATTTGTTGAAGATGCTTTCTTTTTTTCACTGTTTGCTTTTGGCAAGTTTGTCAAAGATCTAGTGTTTATAGGTTTGTTTCTGGATCTTTGATTCTATTCCATTAATCAAAACAAAACAAAATTAAAACAAACAAAAACAAAAGAACAAAAGAACAAAACAAAACCACAAAAAACATTTAGAAAGTCCTTTCCATTTGCCTCCATGTACTGGTTGGAAGATACTAACCATATCCCACATACATATGTCACTTGTGTTGGGATTCTATAATCTTGAATGTAGATTCCACAAACTCACTGTGAGAAGACCCAAACATGATACTGGTGGGTACAAGCACAGGAATAAAGAGAATAAAATTGTTGTATACAAAATTAAAAGGAGAAAAAGTAATATTTAATTATTAATAATTAACTTATAACTTGTGTGATATTAAATACAAATATATGACTAAATAGTTAATACTATACATTGATTTTTTTATATAATCAACATCTCTAATGGATGCTGTGATAAAATACCATTATCATAAGCAACTTGGAGAGGAAAGGGTTTACTTCCCTTGCACTCCCACATCATAGTCCATCATCACAGGAAGTCAGTGCAGGATGTCAAGGCAGGAAACTGAAGACAGGAAATGATGCAGGGGAACTCTTAACTGAGAAAATGGACCCACCAAACTTACCCATAGGTAAGCCTGTGATGGGTGTATTTTCAGGATTGATGATTTCTCTCTCTCTCTCTCTCTCTCTCTCTCTCTCTCTCTCTCTCTCTCTCTCTCTCTCTGTGTGTGTGTGTGTGTGTGTGTGTGTGTGTGTGTGTGTGTGTGTGTGTGTGTGTGTAGGGGGTTAGCTCCTGATGGTTAGAACCACCATGGGCGGGTGGTCCTGGATAGTATAAGAAAACAGGCTGCACAAGACATGAGGAACAAACTATTAAGCAGCATTCTTCAACAGCCTCAGCTTCATGTCTGGCTGTCAGGTTCCTGTTCGGCTTGAGCTCCTTCCCTGATGCCCCTTCATGATGGACTTGAAACTAAAAGCGGCCCTTTCCTCCCCAAGTTACTTTTGGTCTTTGTGCACTAGCACAGCAAGATAAACACTAAGACAGGAAAGATGATTGGAAAAGCAACAAAACCAAATTTTGTTTGAAAATGTCATAATCTAATACAAATCTAATCTAATACTGTGCATTATAATTTAAATAAAACGACTGATGTTGCAAGTTATCTTAGGTACTCAAGCAGAATGAGTGACTTGCTCTTATAAGTCTAATCTCCTCCCCATTCCCTCCCCATCGCCGGAGAACCATAATGCAGTGTCTTTAAATGAATAATGGGGTTGAGTATACTGATACATGCTTATATTTCCAATCTGAGGAGGCTGAGGCAGAAGGATTGTAGTTATGGCTGTCCTGGGCTATATAACATGACTCTGTCTCAACAAATAAAAAAGTGATCAAGTGTGATATATGAATACCTGTACTACTACTCAATAACAAAATACAAACCCTCTCCCCACAACTATTATGTACAGCTTAAGTGAGTCTCAGAGGGCTTGTACTGAATGAAAAGACGGATGTTAGGTTACAAATCATGTGCTCCACTTGGGTAACATTTTTGGAAAACAACAATTACCATAGCAAGAGGTTTCCTAATTTCCAAGAGTGGAGAAGGGAGGTGACTGTGCTTGCAATGGACAGCAACAGGGATTCTGATGGACTTTTTTCTTTAAAAAGTGAGGACATTTAGTTTCTATACATGCTCTCAGTTTGTAACTTTATAGGCAACTGATTTTTACTTTATCCTAATCAGTTAATGTGTGGAAAGAATGCATAAATATTTGAGAAGTTCTATGATTTATTTAAGTAATTTGCTAAAATTACACTCTTATCTTTTCAAAGACGATGCTCACTCACACTCTTTAGATAATGTTTCCTCAGTATCTACACGTGACAAAATGCATCAAACACTACACATTTTATAAGCATGCACATTTTGTTGTTTTCTTTTTCTACTTTATTTTATTAAAAATAAAGGGTAAAGATATTTGAAAGGGCAGGTATAGTATTTTAAAGTTCCCTATAGAGCGTAGCTCATGCTCCTTGCTTTGTTGAAAGCATTGGAGGTAGACCAATCCATAGCCTAACTCTGCCTCCAAAGTCCAAAGTTTTAAAGGTTTTGGGCTATCAGTGCCACATGTTTTGGCTTCTAAACATTATCATTTTCCTTGGGGGCTGTTATTGAGTACTTTATTTATTTAGACAGGTTTTCATGTATCCAGGCTGGCCTAGCACTTGCTTTGGTCCTGCCATTTCTAATTTCCAAGTGTATTTCTGGGAGTCTAGACATGCAACCAGTTTATGCAGTGCTGGATTTCAAACCTAGGGTTTCATGCATGCTAGTCTAGGTATATATGCGGCTGTTACTGATATGATTTATTAGGGTGTTTGGCCGTTCTGAAGGTCTTCAAATTGCTTAATATGAGGTAGGGTATAAGAAACACCACTAGGAGATAGGTTTCCTAAAAGTGACATATTTGTTGGGATGATACTGATGATCCCACGTCCTTTCATTCTGTAGGTTCTACAGTCCATATCCTGAAGCAGTGTTCCTGACAGAGCACACATAGAAACACTCAAAACTGAGGGCTGAGAAAATGGCTTGGTGGTTAAGAGCATTTGCTCTACATACATAAGGATCTGAATTTAAATCTCCAGCACCCACAAGCAGCATGCCCATAACCAGCATTGTGGACTAGGGGCAGTCAAATCCCAGAGACTGCCTGGCTGAATTGGCTCTGACCTATCCATGAGTGGACATGGGCACATGCACCTACATATTCACATAAGGGCAACCTCCCCACCCAAGAAATGTCTAACCCTTTTCATCCTTGGCCTGTGAGGTAAAGCATCTGGAGAAAGACTGTCTTCAGTGCCCCATGCTAGCTCAGTCTTAATCCTCCACTGTCTGCTGGACATTGGACTTTGTCTGGCTCCCAGCCCTGGAGGACCCAATACTTCCTGCTTCTTGAATATCCCTGTTTCTTCCTTTTTCCTTCCCACCCCCTCCTCCTTCCCCAGCCCCCTTTCCCTCCTATTCCTCCCTTCCTTGCTCCATGAGAGATTCTCAGGGACACATAGTTTTCATATCAGATTGATTTTATTTTCACCATTGTCAAAGCACTATGCAGTAACTATTGTATCTACACAGTTTGACATTGTTCAGCCGCCAGACCATTGAACGAATTTCTAGTCTTGGGTGGCTTGCTGAGTTTATTGGCTTTCCTCATCACTAGTTGACACAGTGGAGCTGTCTGCACTGCTTTGCTCCGGTCCCATTTCAGTGCTAGTTGTCGCTTCATCCATCAGATGGTGGTAGTATCCAAGTAGTTCTTCATCTTTGGCCCGTTTAGTCTTCTTGGTTGGTGGTGTGGTTTTCTCTGAAGCGTTATTTTCTGGGATACTTGACAGGGTTCTCTTGGTCTTCTTTGTTGACTTTTGTTCCTGGAAGTTCAACAGGATAAAGGGGATATGAGTCTTTGAAAAGCTGGAATATGTGAAGGGAGCTGTAGGAAAAAGGATATGGGCTGAGAAGGGGGTAAATGTCAGCCTCAGAAAGGGTTAGGAGTTCTGGGAGAGGGGAAATGACCAGAGAAAGCTATGCTTAGCTTGGGGCTTCTTACATTCTTACTACATTTGGAACCGGATTGATGACTCTTCTCTCCGACTCTGGTTTTGAGTTCATGACAAGTCTTAGCTTCCTTGGATTTCGCACTTGAAATTGATGGCTCGACATCTGGTGTAGTATGCTGTGATTTCTTGGTTGCTTTTACCATATTGTACGCTAGGGTGTTCTGGTCCAGAGCTCTCAGAGGCACAGTCTTATGTATACACCCTAAACAATGGGAGACCACACTCCTGAGTCCTGATTGGTCAGCAAGACCCTGCTCAGCTAATAGTGGTGGAGGAGCTGCTTTGACATCACAAAGCACCTTGCTGCCTGGTGGGAGCAGGCGCTGGGGTGGAGATCACTCCGGTTTGGTGGGGGATGCTATGAAGGAAATAGTGTCTGGATACAGACCTGAGGCTTTTCTTGAACATCTCCAAGGGACTCATGCCACCCTATTTTATGTTCCCATCTTCAGTTGTGATAGAACTTTATATGGCAGAGGGTTTGTCCCCTGTGAACTCTTCCGGAAACAGCCCCCTCTCCCACATTCAATGGTTGATTCTGTCATGTCGCCTCCTTAGTTATTAACGTTTCGCTAGCTTTTGGTATATGATACCTTCCATATTTAATTCCAAATCCTTTCAAAATTATTGAAGTGTCAGTGTATATATGAATCACCACATAAATGAAAACAAAAAGAAGATATTCATGAATGAATATCTTCCTACCTGGTGAATTTGGCATTCAAAACTGACATTTTTTGGTTACATGGTATGATGGCTAGTTTTTAAAAAAATATTTTATTTATTTATATCCAAAATGTTGTCCCCATCCCGGTCCCCTTGTTCCAGAGTTCCTGACCCAATTCCCCCTCCCCTTCCCCTCTGAGAGGGTGCCCCCTTTGGCCATCCCCTTCTCTGGAACATCAGTTCTTTATAGGATTAGGCACATCCTCTCCCACTGAAGCTAGACAAGGCATTCAATCCTCTGCTACATATGTGTCAGGGACCTCTAACCAGCCAGTGTTTGATTTTTGGTTGATGGCTTAATCTCTGGGAGCTACCAGGGGTCCAGGTTAGTTGACACTCTTGGTCTGCCTATGGGATGTCATCCCCTTCAGCTGCTTCAATCCTTCCTCTAACTCTTCCATAGGGGTCTATGACCTCAATACAATGGTTAGCTAGCTGGCAGAAAGTATCTGCATCTGTCTCAATCTTCTGCTGGTAGAGTCTCTAGGTGGACAGCCATGCTAGGCTCCTGTCTACAATCACAGTATATTATCAGTAGTAGTGTCCAGCTTTAGTGTGTCCCTGTGGTATGGATCCTAAGTAAGTTGGGCCACTTACTGGTCCACAATTCCTTAAGTGTATGCTCCATTTTTTCCCTGCAGGAACAATTCTAGGTCAAAATTTTGAATGTGGATTGGTGTCCTCCTCCCTCCACTGGGAGCCCTGTATAACCACTGGAGGTGGGCTCTTCAGGCTACATCTCCTTACTGTTGGGTATTTTGGCTTAGGTCACCCACACTGAGTCCTGAGAACCTCTCACATCCCAGGTCTCTGGGACTTTCTAGAGGTCCCCCCAGCACTAGCAGCTATATATTTTCATTCATTCTCCTGGCCCCCTGGACTTCTCTCCTGACTCCCCCATAACAGTTTGTATATGCTTGGCCCAGGGAGTGGCACTATTACATGCTTGGTCCAGGGAATGGCACTACTAGAAGGTGTGGCCTTGGAGGAATATGTATGTAGCACCACACCTGAATCTGGAATTTGCTTTGTTCCAGGTTGACCTTAAACTCAGAGATCTTCTTGCCTCAGTCTTCTGGGACTAAAGACATGTACTACCTTGCCTGGGACTAATCTTTTCGTAGCCACTTAGCCTCAAGATCTCCATATCAAGATCTGGGGCAGAAGCCTATGTCTTCCAGCCTCAAGATCTATATCTCAGTTGTGCCCTCCATTTCTGGATTGTAGTTCATTACAGTTGTAGTCAAGCTGACAACTAGGAATAACCATCACACCCCCCATATCTGGTCCTTCCCTCATTTCCCATCCCTTCTCCCACTCAGGTCCCTCCCTTCCTCCCTCTGCCTCCCATGATTATTTGGTTCCCTATTCTAAGTGGGATTCAAGTATCCTCTCTTGGGACTTCCTTCTTTTTAACTTCTTTGGGTCTGTGTGGTGTATTATGGGTATTCTGTACTTTGTTTCTAATATCCGCTTATCAGTGAGTATATATCTGGGTCTCCTTTTGGATCTGTGCTACCTCACTCAACCTGATGCTTTTAGTTCCATTCATTTGCCTGCAAAATTCATGATGTCCTTGTTTTTAATAGCTGAATAGTATTGCATTGTGTAAAAGAACCACATTTTCTGTATCCATTCTTCAGTTGAGGGGCATATGGGTTGCTTCTAGTTTCTGGTTATAATGAATAAGGCTGCTATGAATGTAGTGGAGCATGTGTCTTTGGATTATGGTGGAGCATCTTTTGGTTATTTTCCCAGGAGTTCTACCAGGGTCTTTAGGTAGAACTATTTTCAATTTTCTGAACAACTGACATTGATTTACAGAGTGTTTGTACCAGCTTGCAATCCCACCAGCGATGGGGAAAGGTTTCTGGTTTATGATAACTTGGCACAAGCTGAAGTCATCTGAGAGGAGGAAAGCTCCATAAGAAGGGTCTGTAGGCAAGCCTATAGTGTATTTTCTTGTTTAGTGATTGATATGAGAAGGCCCAGCTTATTCTGGGTGGTGTGGTGGTTCTGAGTTCTATAAGAAGGCAGGCTAAGGAATCCATGAGAAGTAATTAATACCCCTCCATGGCCTCTACATCAGCTCCTGCCTCTAGGCTCCTTCCCAGCTTGAGTTCCTGTCCTGACTCCCCTCAATGACAGACTACAATGTGGAAGTATAGGCAGAAGAAACCATTTCCACCCCGAGTTGCTTTGGTCATGGTTACAGCAATAGTAACCCTGACTAATACACATGGTTTTCCATTTATAGACAGGGATTGGGAAGAGCAGGTCCACTCTCAAAGACTGCATGCTTGCTTTATTTGGTTTTAGATTCTGGCTAGACAATTGAAACTGACACTATTCTTTCTCTTTTATTTTAATTTAGTATATGTTTAATCTTCTAGCATCAAGTTTTGTCCAATCAGTACATCTTCTGATATATTTGAATTATAACCTTAGAAGAAAACTAATTAATACTATCTTGTTGGCTTGAGACACTCGTTTGTTATCTATCTACCCATCTAGCTAACTATCTATATGTGATACTTGCCAGCCATATCATTATAAAGAGCTCTGAATCATATACAACTTAAGGAATACCTTTTTAAAATGTATTTTATTTATGCCTGTGTAAGCTTCTCTGCATGTGTGTGCAGGTCCCTGAAGGATCTCCTGGAACTGGAGTCACAGAGGATTTTGAGGACTTATGTGCATTCTCGGAACCAAATCCTGGGACCCCTGCAAGGGCAGTTTGTTGACTATTCATGACAACTGGGTGCCATGTGGACACTACTAGAAGGTGTGGCCTTGTTGGAGGAAGTGTGTCACTGTGGAGTGGGCTTGGTGACCATCCTCCTAGGATGTTGAGGCTGTTCCTGGCTTCCATCGGATGAAGACGTAGAACTCAGCTCCTCTTGCACCATACCTGCCTGGATGCTGCCATGTTCTTCCTTGATAATAATGGATTGAACCTCTGAACCTGTATGACAGCCCCAGTTAAATGGTGTCCTTTATAAAACTTACATTGATCATGGTGTCTGTTCACAGCAATAAAACCTTAACTAAGGCAAAACAAAAACAAAAACAAAAACTTCCATATTAGATGGCCAAAACTGTTCGATTGCATAGTTAAGACTGTCATTGAGTTCCATGATTTGTAGTCATAATTTCACTGGAGGTCCTATCTCTTAAGGAAGTCAAAGTAAGAAGCAAAATTTTATGACAATTTTGGATGATGAAGTAAAAGTGTCTTTATATGCAGACATCATAATATTTGTGCAATACACTACAGAATCTAAACCTATCTCAAATCAAAAGTGAATTTCATACTCACAGAACAAAAGTCCATTGTAATATATATTACAAATGTATCTATATATTAATATATAAAATATCATCATATAAAATATGATATAAATATTATTACTAATGAATGATCATATGTAAAATAAAGGATTTAGAAATAAATTTAGAAAATCATGTTTAATATAATTCTATTGATGTTAAGAAAAGCATTGAGGATCCCAAATAATTTTTTATTGATTATTTTATTTATTTACATTTCAAATGTTGTTTCCCATCATGGTCTTCCCTGCTCAACTCCTCCATCCCATTCTCCTATGCCTTTGCCTCTAAGAAGGTACTCCCCTGCCCACCCACCTACTCCTCCTCACCCCTCTAGATTCCCTCTTCACTGGGGCAACAACTCTCCACAGAACCAAACACCTCCCTTCCCATTGATGCCAGATAAGCTGGAACCATGAATCCACCCATGCATACCCTTTGGTTGGTGGTTTAGTCTCTGGGAGCTCTGAGGTGTTCAGTTATATTGTTGTTGTTCTTATGGGGTTTCAATTCCATCAGCTCCTTTAGTCCTTCCCTATATGTTTCATTGGGGTTCCCAGAATCAGTCCAAAGATTGGTTGTGAGAGTCTGCATCTGTCTTAGTCAGGTACTGGCAGAGCCTCTCAGAGGACAGGCATTCCAGGCTCCTGTCTGCAAGTGCTTCTTGGCATCAGAAATGGCATCATGGTTTGGTGTCTGCAGATGGGAAAGATCCCACTCTGGATGGCTTTTCCATTTCTTATTCCTGTTTTTCCTTTAACCAAGAACAATTCTGAGTTAAAAATTTTTAAATGGGTGAGTAGCTTCTATCTCCCTGCTGTTGAATATTTTGGATGATGTCTTCTCCATTGGGTCCTGGGAGCCTCTTACATCCCTGGCTTCTGGGACTTTCTACTGGCTCCCCAGGATGCCCATCACAACTGCTACATAAATTTATTCATTCTCCTGGCCCTCTAAACTTCTCTTCTGTCTCTTCTCATACGTGATCCTGTCCTTTCCCCCTCTGTCTCCTCTCTCCCACGCAGATCTCTCTCTCTCTCTCTCTCTCTCTCTCTCTCTCTCTCTCTCTCTCTCATTCTCTCTCTCTCATTCTCTCTCTCTCTGCTCTCTGTGATACTTTTAGCCCTCCCTTTTAGTGGGATTGAAACATCCACACTTGAGCATTTTTTGTTGTAAAGTTTTGTATAGTCTGTGAGTTGTATAAGTGGGTATTCTAAGCTTTTAGGGCAATATCCCTTTATCAGTAAGAACATACCATGTATGTCCTTTTGAGTCTGGATTACCTCAGTCAGGATAATATTTTCTAATTCGATCCATTTGCCCAAGAATTTCATGAATTCATTGTTTTTAATAGCTGAGTAGTGCTCCATTGTGTAAATGTACCACATTTTCTGTATCCGTTCTTCTGTTGTAGGGTATCTGGGTTCTTTTTATCTAGCTCCTGGCTATTAGAAATAAGGCCTCTAAGAACACAGTGGAGCACGTGCCCATATTATAGGTTGGAGCTTTTTTTTGGGGGGGGTATATGCCCTGTAGTGTTATATCTAGGTTCTCAGGTAGAAATATTACCAATTTTCTGAGGAATCATCAGACTAATATCCAGAGTGGTTTAACCAGCTTGCAATCCCACTAGCAATGATAGAATGTCCCTTTTCCTCCACATCCTTGTCAGTCTCTGCTGTCACATGTGTTTTTTATCTTAGCCATTCTGTTAGTGTAAGGTAGAGTCTCAGGATTGTTTTGATTTGCATTTCCCTGATGACTAAGGATGTTGAACATTTATTTGGGTGTTTTGAGGTCATTTGAGATTCCTCAATCAAGAATTTTTTTTGTTTAGTTATGTACCCCGTTTTTAATTGGGTTATTTAGTTCGTTGGAGGTTAGCTTCTTGAGTTCTTTATGTTTTAGATATTAGCATTCTATTAGATGTGTGTTTGGTGAAGATATTTTTTCCCAATCTGTAGGTTGCTAATTTATCTTATTGACTATCCTTTTTGCCATACAGAAGCTTTTCAGTTTCATGAGGACCTATCTATCTATTTTTGATCTTAGAGCCTGAGTCACTGGTATTTGCTTTAGGAAATTTCCCCTGTGCCAATGAATTCAAGGCTCTTTCACACTTTCTTTTCTATTAGGTCCAGTGTATGTTGTTTCATTTTGAAGTCCTTGATTCTCTTGGACTTGAGCTTTTGGTCAGGTGATAAATATAGATATATTTTCATTTTTTTACATACAGACTGCTAGCTGGACAGGACCTTTTAATAGAAGATACTTTCTTTTTCCCATTGTATGTTTGGCTTATTGGTCAAAGGTCAAGTGTCTATAAGTGTGTAGTCTTATTTATGGGTCTTCAATTCTATTTCACTGATTGACCTGTTTCTTTCTGTATAAATACCAGGCAGTTTTTTTTATCAATATTGCTCTGTATTACATTTTGAGGTCAGGAATGGTGATACTACAGGAAGTACTAGTATTGTTAAAAATTGTTTTTGCTATGCTGGGTTTTGTTTTTCAATTTTACTATATGAAATTAGTAATTGTTCTTTCCATGTATTTGAAGAACTGTGTTAGAATATTAATGGGGATTGCTTTGAACCTATTGATTGCTTTTGGTGGAATGACCATTTTCATTATGTCAATCCTACCAATCCATGAGCATGGGAGATCTTTCCATTTTCTAAGAACTTTGATTGCTTTCTTCAGGGATTTGAAGTTCTTGTCATAAAGATCTTTCACTAGATTGGTAACAAAACACGAATGGCTTATGCTCGAAGATCAAGAATCGACAAATGGGATCTCATAAAACTGCAAAGCTTCTGTAAGGCAAAGGACACTGTTATTAGGACAAAACAGCAACCAACAGATTGGGAAAAGATGTTTATCAATCCTACAACTGTTAGAGGGCTCATATCCAAAATATAAAAAGAACTCAAGAGGTTAGACCGCAGTGAGACAAATAACCCTATTAAAAAATGGGGCTCAGAGCTAAACAAAGAATTCACAGCTGAGGAATGCCAAAGAGCTAAGAAACACCTAAGGAAATGTTTAACATCTTTAGTCATAAGGGAAATGCAAATCAAAACAACCCTGAGATTTTGCCTCACACCAGTGAGAATGGCTAAGATCAAAAACTCAGGTGACAGCAAATGCTGGTGAGAGTGTGGAGAAAGAGGAACACTCCTCCATTGTTGGTGGGATTGCGGAATGGTACAACCATTCTGGAAATCAGTCTGGAGGTTCCTCAGAAAATAGGAAATTGAACTACCTGAGGACCCATCTATACCTCTCTTGGGCATATACCCAAAAGATGCCCCAATATATAACAAAGACACATGCTCCACTATGTTCATAGCAGCCTTATTTATAATAGCCAGAAGCTGGAAAGAACCCAGATGCCCTTCAACAGAGGAATGGATACAGAAAATGTGGTACATCTACACAATGGAATATTACTCAGCTATCAAAAACAATGACTTTATGAAATTCATAGGAAAATAGATGGAACTGGAAAATATCATCCTGAGTGAGGTAACCCAATCACAGAAAAACACACATGGTATGCACTCATTGATAAATGGCTATTAGCCCAAATGCTCGAATTACCCTAGATGCACAGAACCCATGAAACTCAAGAAGGATGACCAAAATGCGAATATTTCACTCCTTCTTTGAAAGGGGAACAAGAATACCCTTGGGAGGGAATAGGGAGGCAAATTTTAGAATAGAGGCAGAAGGAACACCCATTCAGAGCCTGCCCCACATGTGGCCCATACAGCCACCAAACTAGATAAGATGGATGAAGCAAAGAAGTGCAGGCTGACAGGAACTGGATGTAGATCTCTCCTGAGAGACACACCCAGAATACAGCAAATACATAGGCGAATGCCAGCAGCAAACCACTGAACTGAGAATGGGACCCCCATTGCAGTAATCAAAGAAAGGACTGGAAGCGCTTGAAGGGGCCTGAGACCCCATATGAACAACAATGCCAACCAATCAGAGCTTCCAGGGACTAAGCCACTACCCAAATACTAAATGTGGACTGACCTTGGGCTCCAGCCTCATAAGTAGCAATGAATAGCCTAGTAAGAGCACCAGTGGAAGGGGAAGCCCTTGGTCCTGCTAAGACTGAACCCCCAGTGAACGTGATTGTTGGGGGGAGGGTGGTAATTGGGGGAGGACGGGGAGGTGAACACCAGTATAGAATGGGAAGGGGAGGGGTTAGGGGGATGTTGGCCTGGAAACCAGGAAGGTGAATAACAATCGAAATGTAAATAAGAAATACTCAATGTAGTAACGATTAAAACAAAGTTATTTTAGACTATCTATGGCTATAGTGAAGAGTTTCGTTTCCTTAATTTCTTTCTCATCATGTTTATTGTTTGTAAAAAGGAAGACTATTAATTTGTTTGAGTTAATTTTATATTCAGCCACTTGGCTGACATTGTTTATCAGCTATAGAAGTTCTATGGTATGTTTTGGGGGTCTATTATGTTTACTGTCATATCTTCTGCAAATAGTGATATCTTGAACTCTTATTTTCTGACTAGTATCACCTTGATCTCCTTTGTTTTCTAATTTCTCTAGCTAAAACTTCCAGTCCCATATTGAATAAATAGGAAGAGAGTGGTCAGTCTTGTCTTTAGTGGAGACTGCGTCAATTATCTCTTCATTTAGTTTGATATTGGCTTATGGTTTGGTGTATGTTTTTTTTTTTTTTTTATTAACTTGAGTATTTCTTATATACATTTCGAGTGTTATTCCCTTTCCCGGTTTCCGGGCAAACATCCCCCTCCCCCCTCCCCTTCCTTATGGGTGTTCCCCTCCCAACCCTCCCCCCATTGCCGCCCTCCCCCCAACAGTCTAGTTCACTGGGGGTTCAGTCTTAGCAGGACCCAGGGCTTCCCCTTCCACTGGTGCTCTTACTAGGATATTCATTGCTACCTATGGGGTCAGAGTCCAGGGTCAGTCCATGTATAGTCTTTAGGTAGTGGCTTAGTCCCTGGAAGCTCTGGTTGCTTGGCATTGTTGATCATATGGGGTCTCGAGCCCCTTCAAGCTCTTCCAGTTCTTTCTCTGATTCCTTCAACGGGGGTCCCATTCTCAGTTCAGTGGTTTGCTGCTGGCATTCGCCTCTGTATTTGCTGTATTCTGGCTGTGTCTCTCAGGAGCGATCTACATCCGGCTCCTGTCGGCCTGCACTTCTTTTTGCTTCATCCATCTTGTCTAATTGGGTGGCTGTATATGTATGGGCCACATGTGGGGCAGGCTCTGAATGGGTGTTCCTTCAGTCTCTGTTTTAATCTTTGCCTCTCCCTTCCCTGCCAAGGGTATTCTTGTTCCCCTTTTAAATGTGTATGTTTTTAATATGTTTAGATTAAGACCTTGGATTCCTGACCTCTCTGAAACTCTTAACATGAAGGGGTGATGTATTTTGTCAATGGCTTTTTGCGCATCTAATGAGATGATCATGTGATTTTTTTGAGTTTGTTTATATAGTTGATTACATTAATGTATTTTCTTATATTGAACTATCCCTGCAATCTGGGATGAAGCCTACTTGATCATGTTGAATGATTGTTTTGATATATTCTTGGCTTAGGTTTGCCAGAATTTTATTGATTATTTTTGCATAGATATTCATTAGCAAAATCGGTCTGAAGTTTGATTTAAATTTTGTGTCTTTGTGTGGTGTAGGTATCAGAATTACTGTGGCTTCATAGAATGAATTAGGCAGTGTTCCTTCTCTTTCTGTTGTATGGGATAGTTTGAGGAGTGTTGGTATTAGCTCTTCTTTGAAGTTCTGGTAGTGTTCTTCACTAAAGTCATCTGGCCCTGGAAATTTTTAGTTGGGATGGTTTTAATGAATTCTTCTACTTCCTTAGGGGATATGTTTAGGGAGTTTACCTGTTATTACTTCAAATTTGATATGTGATATCTGTCAAAAAAGATCACCCATTGCATCTAGATTTTCCAGTTTTCTTGAGTAAAGGTTTTTTAAGTAAGATCTGATGATATTTTTGAATTTCTTCCATTTCTGCTGTTATGTCTTTTTTTCATTTTTCATTTTTGAAGTTGGATCATGTCTCTGTGCCCTTTGGTTAATTTGGCTAAAGGTTTATCGATGTTGTTGATTTTCTGAAAGAACCAGCTTTTGGTTTTGTTGATTATTTGTATTGTTCTATTTGTTTCTATTTGGTTGATTTATGCCCTTATTATGACTATTTCCTGCCCTCTACTCCCATTGGGAGTGTTTGCTTTTTTTGTTCCAGGGCTTAGGGAAGGAGAGAGGGAAGGAGCAGGAGGAAGGGAGTGGAAGAGAGAGAGAGAGAAAGAATAAGTAAAGCTGATGTGTATGTCATATGCACTAATAAGAGGATGTAACTTTTAAAAAATCAAAGAAGTACATTAGTGACTCAAATCTACCCTCCAGTCTATACTCATTGAACAAATACATAGTCTAACTAGAGATGAATACCTTACAATGGCAGAATATTACTTTTTCCCACAATCAACAAAAGCAGGAACATGAACCTATATTTAAAAGATTTCTGAGTCAGCAGCTAGAAGAGACTGTAGGGGCAAAGAGCCTTCACTCCATGGTACCCTCTCTTAATTCACAGTGAGTCATGAGATCATACTGAGACCTGACCTATAGTACATCTGCAGCATCTACAGAAGCACCCAGGTGAGAGTTAATATAGAGGTCATTTTTATACCTTATTATTTAATATCTAATTTCAGTTAACTAGATTTTTCCCAGCCTGATTTTCTTTTCTCCTTTGTGTTCTTTTTAAAAACATCTTACTTAGTTTTTTGTTTGTTTGTTTGTTTTTATTTTTTTAGGTAAGTGTTCCAAAATTATATAGGATGGGCTAGAGCTGGGGACTTATTGACCTCATTCTATCAAGTGCTTGGATTGCTTAGGCTCCCTGATTGCACTGCTTTATACCCTTCTTACCCCTTTTCCTCATTTTACCTTTAACTATATCTTCCTCGTCTACCATTTTGTCTGTATTATTTATCCTTTTATTTCCTTTTCAGTTTTCTATTCTTCCAATTTCTATTAGTAATGTCATACCTTGTTAAGCTTATCTTCTTTACATTCCTGTACTTGGTAACTAAAATCTTACTACACATCATTTGAGCCTTTTAATTCTATAACCCTGAGTTACTGAGGTTAAAGGGGCAATTATTTTGGCAGGGAGTGGCTAGAGTGAGCTATTTTATTTTTATTTTTGGTTTTATCAAAGGAATTTTATTTTGTATTTTATAGGGTTGATTAAGAATAGAGTAGCTATTCTTTTTCTCTCAGTATAATATTTTTAACTATTTAGGGATTTCATACAATGAACTCTGATTGTACTTGCTTTCCATTCCTCCAATGTCCACCTTCCTTGTAACCTCCCACAAAAAAATAAAGAAATAAAAATCAACTGCATAGTCCAATTTGTTTTGCCCATATAATTAGAACATGGTCAGCCTACCAGTGGTTAACAAAAGGCAATTTTAAAAATAGACTTTACCTATATCTTCATATTGTGTCTGTGCATTCCTTATAATTACTTTTATTGTAAGTATTCTACTCTTAGACTTACATGAAAATTACACCTCCATTACCTGAATAAAATGCATTCTATTGAGAAAATAATCATATACGTTTGTGACTACTCAGACTATGTGATTTTGTTTACTTGTTTGTTTTGAAGGAAAGGTTTATGTTTTATTTATTTATTCACTTTACATCCTGATTGATCGCTGCCTTGCCTCCAAGTCCCTCCTCACACAGTCCTCCCTGCCACCACCACATCTTCCTTCCCCTTCTCCTCTGAAAGGGTGCAGGACCGCTCTGGCTATCCTCCACCTTGGCACATCAAGTCTCTTCAGAGGAAAAGGCAGCCATTTTGGGGGAGTGGATTCCTCAGACAGGAAATTATTTTTATTCATTAAGCTACTTGAATCAATCTTTTGGTTGCCACTTCTTTCCTTTTGCCCTTATTTTACCATCATATACTATATCTGTCAAAAAAGAAAAAAATAGTAACTAAGTTCAAAGCCAAAATTAGGTGAGATTCACATTCAAGGAATGGAACATAAGTTTTAAAACTTGAAAAGAAGCCCTTCAAGCGTCATGTAATTACTAGGGTGTTATCAAAAAATTATTACTGCCACATATTCCTCATTTGGAAGGAAGGTGCTGCAATGCCACAGGGCAGTGCAGTTATAAATGGAGACATGCAAATGAGTCAGGAAAGCACATACATTGGTGTTCTGCTGCCCCATTTGTTAATGGAAAATGCAACATCAGACAGCTTGCCTTTCATAGAGAATGACATATCTAGGACATTGGCTGGGATTTATAGTCAACCATCTCTCAGCTGCCTCATTGTCTTTTACAATTCATTTCAATTTCTACTTATTAAAGAGAAATCATGGTGTTTAGATTAGCATATATCCCTACCACACTTCTTTTGGTTGCTTCTTTTACTTCTGATTTTTTTTAATTTAACGAGTTCATTTATGTTTTACTTCCCAAGATCATGACTTACAAAATAATTGTAACTGCAGAATATCTCCACTACAAAACTCTTGCTATGCAATTGATCTGCACTTTAGATTCTACCTTGACTTTAATACCATTATTCATTTTTTAATTAAAGGGATCAATTTTAGTTTTTTCTTTCATTACTTAGACGAACTTTGAAATGACTGAATAAAAAATGAAATTATTCAAAGTAAATATCTGAAAGGTCTGAAAACTGAAAATCACTTTAGAGTATAATATATTAGAACATTAATTTTTATACTTACTCAGTATTTTAGCATTATTCAGATTTATTCATCGGAGGTGTCATGTAAATTTTTTGAGTCTTTACACCTTTTTTTCTGACCCAGTTTTAAAATTTCTTCTATACTAATTAACTATTTTTTCTGATTTTTTTCATCTTTATTAACTTGGGTATTTCTTATTTACATTTCAGTTGTTATTTCCTTTCCCAGTTTCCAGGACAACATCTGCCTAACCCCTCCTCCCCTATATATGGGTGCTCCCCTACCCATCCTCCCCCCATTACAACCCTCCCACCAACAATCACGTTCACTGGGGGTTCAGTCTTAGCAGGACCCAGGGCTTCCCCTTCCACTGGTGCTCTTACTAGGATATTCATTGCTACCTATGAGGTCAGAGTCCAGGGTCAGTCCATGTATAGTCTTTAGGTAGTGGCTTAGTCCCTGGAAGCTCTGGTTGCTTGGCATTGTTGTTCATAAGGGGTCTCGAGCCCCTTCGAGCTCTTCCAGTTCTTTCTCTGATTCCTTCAACGGGGGTCCTATTCTAAGTTCAGTGGTTTGCTGCTGGCATTTGCCTCTGTATTTGCTGTATTCTGGCTGTGTCTCTCAGGAGCGATCTACATCCGGCTCCTGTCGGCCTGCACTTCTTTGCTTCATCTATCTTGTCTAATTGGATGGCTGTATATGTGTGGGCCACATGGGGGGCAGCTCTGAATGGGTGTTCCTTCTGTCTCTGTCTGAACCCTATTTTTAATAGGGTTATTTAACTCCCTGCAATCTAACTTCTTGAGTTCTTTGCATATTTTAGATATAAGCCCTCTATTAGTTGTAGGATTGGTAAAGATCTTTTCCCAATCTGTTGGTCGCTGTTTTGTCCTAATAACAGTGTCCTTTGCCTTACAGAAGCTTTGTAATTTTATGAGATCCCATTTGTCCACTCTTCATCTTAGAGCATAAGCCATTGGTGTTTTGTTCAGGAAATTTTTTCCAGTGCCCATGTGTTCAAGATGCTTCCCCAATTTTTCTTCTATTAGTTTGCGTGTATTCTGGTTTGATGTGGAGGTCCTTGATCCACTTGAACTTAAGCGTTGTACAGGGTGATAAGAATGGATCGATCTGCATTCTTCTACATGCTGATCTCCAGTTAAACCAGCACCATTTTCTAAAAATGCAATCTTTTTTGCATTGGATGGTTTTGGCTTCTTTGTCAAAATCAAGTGACCATAGGTGTGTGGGATCATTTCTGGGTCTTCAATTCTATTCCACTGGTCTATCTGTCTGTCTCTGTACCAATAACATGCAGTTTTTATCATTATTGCTCTTTAATACTGCTTAAGTTCAGGGAGAGTGATTCCCCCAGAAGTCCTTGTATTGTGAGGATAGTTTTAGCTATCCTGGGATTTTTGTTATTCCAGGTGAATTTGCAAATTTTTCTGTCTAACTCTCTGAAGAATTAGATTGGTATTTTGATGGGGATTGCATTGAATCCTTAGATCACCATTGGTAAAAATGGTGATTTTTACTGTATTAATCCTGCCAATCCATGAGCATGGGAGATCTTTCCATCTACTAATATCTTCTTCAATTTCTTTCTTCAGAGGTTTGAAGTTCTTATCATACAGATATTTTACTTGCTTGGTTGAAGTCACACCGAAGCATTTTATATTATTTGAGACTATTATGAATGGTGTCGCTTCCCTAATTTCTTTCTTGGCTTGGTTCTCTTTTGTGTAGAGGAAGGCTACTGATTTATTTGAGTTAATTTTATACCCAGCCACTTTGCTGAAAGTGTTTTTCAGGTTTAGTAGTTCTCTGGTGGAACTTTTGTGATCACTTAAATGTAGTATCATATCATCTGCAAATCATGATATTTTGATTTCTTCTTTTCCAATCTGTATCCCTTTGATTTCCTTTTGCTGTTTCTTTCTGCAGGCACTCAGAGCTATGAGTTTTCCTCTTACCACAGCTTTCATTGTGTCCCATAAGTTTGGGTATGTTGTACCTTCATTTTCATTAAATTCTAAGAAGTCTTTAATATTGTTCTTTATTTCTTCCTTGACCATGTTATCACTGAGTAGAGCATTGTTCATCTTCCATGTATATGTGGGTGTTCTTCCCTTATTTTTATTGAAGACTAGCTTTAGCACATAGTGGTCTGATAGGACGCATGGGATTATTTCTATCTTTCTGTATCTGTTGAGGCCTGTTTTATGCCCAATTGTATGGTCAATTTTGGAGTAAGTATGAGGTGGTGAGAAGAAGGTATATCCTTTTGTTTTAGGATAGAATGTTCTATAAATATCTGTTAAGTCCATTTGGTTCATGATTTCTCTTAGTCTGTCTATGTCTCTGTTTAATTTCTGTTTCCATGATCTGTCCATTGACGAGAGTGAGGTGTTGAAATCTCCTACTATTTTTGTGTGAGGTGCAATGTGTGCTTTGAGCTTTACTAAGGTTTCTTTTATGTATGTAGGTGCCCTTGTATTTAGAGCAGAGATATTTAGAATTGAGAGTTCATCTTGGTGGATTTTTCCTTTGATGAATATGAAGTATCCTTCCTCATCTTTTTTGATGACTTTTAGTTGAAAATAGATTTTATTCGATATTAGGATGGCTACTCCAGCTTGCTTCTTCAGACCATTTGCTTGGAAATTTGTTTTCCAGCCTTTCACTCTGAGGTAGTGTCTGTCTTTCTCTCTGAGGTACGTTTCTTGTAGGCAACAGAATTCAGGGTCCTCATTGCATATCCAGTTTGTTAATCTATGTCTTTTTACTGGGAAATTGAGTCCATTGATTTTGAGAGATATTAAGGAATAGTGATTGTTGTTTCCTGTTATATTCATATTTGGATGTGAGATTGTGTTTGTGTGCTTTTCTTCTCTTTGTTTTGTTACCAAGACGATTAGTTTCTTGCTTTTTCTAGGTTGTAGCTTGCCTCCTTATGTTGGGCTTTACCATTTATTATCCTTTGTAGGGCTGTATTTGTAGAAAGATATTGTGTAAATTTGGTTTTGTCATGGAATATCTTGGTATCTCCATCTATATTAATTGAGAGTTTTGTTGGATACAATAACCTGGGCTGGCATTTGTGTTCTCTTAGGGTCTGTATGACATCTGTCCAGGATCTTCTGGCTTTCATAGTCTCTGGTGAGAAGTCTGGTGTAATTCTGGTAGGTCTGCCTTTATATGTTACTTGACCTTTTTCACTTACTGCTTTTAATATTCTTTCTTTGTTTTGTGCATTTGGTGTTTTGTCTATTATGTGATGGGAGGATTTTTTTTTCTGGTCCAATCTATTCGGAATTCTGTAGGCTTCTTGTATGTTTATGGGCATCTCTTTAGTTTAAGGAAGTTTTCTTCTATGATTTTGTTAAAGATATTTACTGGTCCTTTGATCTGGGAATCTTCCCTCTCTTCTATACCTATTATCCTTAGATTTGATCTTCTCATTGAGTCCTGGATTTCCTGTATGTTTTGGATGAATAGCTTTTTCCATTTTACAGTATCTTTTACAGTTGTGTCGATGATTTCTATGGAATCTTCTGCTCCTGAGATTCTCCCTTATATCTCTTGTATTCTTTTGGTGATGCTTGTATCTACGGCTCCTTGTCTCTTCCTTTGGTTTTCTATATCCAGGATCGTCTCCTTTTGTGCTTTCTTTATTGCTTCTGTTTCCATTTTTAATTCCTTCACTTGTTTGATTGTGTTTTCCTGGAATTCTTTCAGGGATTTTTGTGATTCTTCTGTATAGGCTTCTACTTGTTTATTTATGTTTTCCTGCGTTTCTCTAAGGGAGTGCTTTATGTCTTTCTTGAAGTCCTCCATCATTATGATCAAATGTGATTTTAAATCTAGACCTTGCTTTTCTGGTGTGTTTGGATATTCAATGTTTACTTTGGTGGGGGAATTGGTCTCCGAGTATGCCTTGTAGTCTTGATTTCTGTTGCTTGAGTTCCTGTGCTTGCCTCTCACCATCAGGTTGTCTCTGGTGTTATCTTGTTCTGCTATTTCTGACAGTGGCTAGACTGTCCTATAGGCCTGTGTGTCAGGAGTGCTGTAGACCTGTTTTCCTGTTTTGTTTTGTTTTTTCAGCCAGTTATGGGAACAGAGTATTATTCTTTCAGATGTGTAGTCTTTGGTCTACTGGTCTTCAGCTGATCCTGTGGGCGTATGTCCTGAGTCCACCAGGCAGGTCGCTTGGAGCAGAAAAGTTGGTCTTACCTGGGTTCCCACGGCTGAAGTTGGTCCTGTGGGGCTGCTTTTCATTTCTTCATGAAGGCAGCAACCAGGAGGGCCTGCTCAGCCTTTTCCCGGGGCCCCCCGTGCACTGGGGTCCCAGATGGTGTTAGGTGTTTTCCTCTGGAGTCAGAAATGTGGGCAGAGTGTAGTCTCTTCTGGCTTCCCAGGCGTGTCTGCCCCTCTGATGGTTTTGGTTTCCCTCCCACGGGATTTGGGTGCAGGGATCTTTTGCCTGGGTACCTTCAGGTCCGGGCAGTGTCTCGCTAATTAACTATTACCTTTTGCCTGTAAATAGATAATCACTTGTATAGGCTTTCTGTTATTATTATTATTACCCAGGAAGAATGAAATATCTTATTATACTATTGCCAATAGTAACAATGGTGTCACAAATTGTCCTGAATGTATATAATTAAAATATTAAAGGATAAATTTTATTTACAGGTGCTGACTTTTTTGAAAAGCTCTAGAACCATTCACTATACAAATATATACATATACACACATGCATATGTACACATACACATATATAATAGTTTGAGTTCTTAATACGTACATTTCTGAACATGGTACCAAAGTAAACTTTTAACAATTACTTAAAATATATGATCAGTTCCCATTAACCATTAAATAATATTGAAAGAAATATGGAATCCCTTCTACCCACCCTGATAGAAATAACATTTGGAAAAGAGAGGTTAGTAGGAGAGAATCATGTTAAGACAAGAGCAGTTAGCAATGAGAAGACAGAGGTTCTATCCCATCAAATTTCTATTCACAAACTTGCTGATGAAGAGAAAAAAGCTTTTATGGGAAGGGAAAGGAGATACACTAAGACAATGGATGCCATAAAACATTATTAGCATTTTTTAAAAAGTCATTTTTATGGAGGAGACTTGCAGGACACCAAGAACATCTTAACTTCCAGTGGAAACATTCGGTGTCCCCAAAACTAAGCATCTTGGAACCCTGCCTAACCAACTATACTAGTTAAATCTGCCTAACACCCAGGTTGGTCTGCCTAGGACAACCAGTAGAGGTGAGTGGCAAGCTCAATCCCTGGAGCCATATTGTCTAGCTCTGCTCTGGCTCCCCATCTGAAGGAGCCTTGCAGGACCCCAAGAGTATCCTGACTATCTCTCACATGGAAACCTTCAAGGGGCCCAAAATGAACCATCTTGGAACCCTGTAAAACTAGTCATTCTAGTTGGATCTGCCTACCAACCCAACTGGTCTGCCTGGGACAGCCTGCAGTATTGGACCCAAACATCACCCCAGCTGGGTTTACCTGGGAAATAACCTGCAGAGTAGGGTTCACCCTGGACACAGTCTGCAGAGTGGGATCTGCATCCGGTACAGCCAGCACAGGAGGTTAGGTTTCCTAATCTCCATTGTATAGCCTACAACTCCCAATACTCTCTGGAGAAATAATGCTGCCATCAGGATTATCCAGCTGACACCAGGGAAAATCAGATACATAAAAGATAGCATAAGAACACAAACAAGACCTAAGGTTATGATATGACACCACAAGAATCCAGATTTCCTGCTTAACATAGAATTTTCTAATGAAACTGAAGCACAAGAGAGGATCTTAAATCCAATCTCATAAAGATGATAGAGGTCTTTAAAGAAGACATCAATAAATCCCATAAGGAAATACAGGAAAATACATTTAAACAGGTATAGACATTAAAAGAGGAAATGAAATATAAAGAAATACAGGAAAATTCAATAAAACAAGTGAAGGAAAAAAAATAAAACTGTCCAAGAACTGAAAAGAGAAATGGAAGCAATAAAGTAAACACAGACTGAGGCAATCCTGGAGGTGGAAAAGCCTAAGAAAGAGTACAGAAGCTATAAATGTAAAAATCACCACAGAACACAGATGAAAGATAAAAGAGAGAATCTCAGGTGTGAAAGATACAATAGAAGAAATCAGTATATCAGTCAAAGAAAATGCAAAATTAAAAAGTCCATGACACAAAACATTCAGGAAATCTTGGACACTTAAAAAAATCCTAAGGTATAGTTATAGAAGATTTCCAGCTCAAAGGCCCAGAAAACATCTTCAACAAAATTATAGAAAACAATTTTTCTTAACCTAAAGACAAAGATGCCTATAAAGGTACAAAATGCTTACAGAACATCAGACAAACTGGAGCAGAAAAGAAAATTCTCCCATCACATAATAATCAAAATACTAAATATACCAAGAAAAAGAAAAAAAAGAAAGGGAGGACGGGAGAAAGGAAGGAAGGAAGGAAGGAAGAAGGAAGGAAAGAATTTTAAAAGCAGAAAGGGAAAAAGGCCAGGTAACATATAAAGATAGACCTATTAGAATTACATCTGATTTCTCATCTGAAATTCTAAAAGCTAGAAGAGCCTGGGCAGAGGTCTTCCAGACACTAAAAGATCACATTTACACAATGGAATATTATTAAGCTATTAAAAACCAGGGTATCATGAAATTTTCAGGCAAATGGACAAAACTAGAAAATATCATCCTGAGTAAGGTAACCCAGACCACAAAGGACATGCATGGTAAGTACTCATCGATAAGTGGACATTAACTAAAATTAAAAATTTTCAGAATACATGTTTCACCCCACAGATCAAAAGAAGTTAAATGGGAAGGAAGGCATAAATGAGAATGCTTCAATCACACTTAGATGGAGGAACAAAATAATCATGGGAGGTACAGGGAGGGAGGGTCCTGGGTTGGAGGGGGAAAAAGGAATAATGGAGGCAGGATCAAGCATAGGGAGAGACAGAGAAAATCCCAGAGGGCCAGGAGAATGAATAAAAATATTCACCTACCAGGGGTGCGGGGTAACTGATTCTCTAGGAAGTCCCAGAGGTCCAGGATTTAGGGAGGCTCCCAGGAGTCAATAAAGTTGATCTTAGCAAAAATGCCCAACAGTGGGTATATGGAACCTGAAAAAAACCACCTCCTGTAGCCAGACAGGACCCCCAGGGGAGTGATGGGAACATCCACCCACCTACAAATCATTTGACCCACAATTGTTCCTGTCTAAAAGAAATGCAAGGACAAAGATGAAGCAGAGACTGAAGTAATGGCACACTAGTGACAGGCACATTTTGATACTCATCCCTTGGGCATACACCAATCCCTCTTGCTATTAATGATGCTATGCTATATTTATAGGCAGGAGCATAGCATGGCTATGCTCTGAGAGGTTCTACCTAGTAGCTGAGTGAGACAAACCCAGACACTGACAGCCAAGCATTGGGCTGAGATTGGGAACCTCTATGGAAGAGTTAGGGCAAGTATTGAAATCCCTAGAGGAGATGGCAATCCCAATAGAAAGACCAATAGTGTCAGCTAACCTGGAGCCCGGATAGCTCCCAGAGGCTAAGTCACCAGAAAATGAGCATACATGGGTTGGTACAAGGGTCCCTGCCACATATGTAGCAGAGGGCTGCTTTGTTTGGCCTCAGTGGGAGAGGATGTGCTTAATCCTTCAAAGATTTGATGCACCAGAGTGGGGAGATATGGGGGCCAACTTCTCAGAGGCAAATGGGATGGTGGTGCATGGAGAAAATCTTCTAGAGGAGAATGGATGGGGGCAACATTTGGGATGGAGAGGAAGGAAGGAAGGAAGGAAGGAAGGAAGGAAGGAAGGAAGGAGGGAGGGAGGGAGGGAGGGAGGGAGGGAGGGAGGGAGGGAAGGAAGAAAGAAAGAAAGAAAGAAAGAAAGAAAGAAAGAAAGAAAGAAAGAAAGAAAGAAAGAAAGAAAAAAATTTAAAAAGTAACTTTTAGCCCTTGATGTAGAGTCATGCCATATAGTTCAGGCTGACTTTGAGTTTATCATCTAATATTAGTATCATCTAGTATTAATTCTTAGAATACAGAAAGAGTGAGTCACCATAGTCCTAGCTAAAAAGTTACTTTTTAATTAGCAACTTAAATTTTTTTGATTGCATAAGAATTTAAAATTAAAACCACAACTTATCTATGTATCATAATTGTATAAACTCAACTGTAAAATCTATAAAATCATAATAAGCAATGTTCTTGAATTACAGTTTTATTTTATTATTTTACTATGATAATAATACTGCAATTTAAAGTCATCTTCAAATCATGTGTTATGAAATTAGTGTTTAGATTCCGAGTGCCAAGATTCCCACACAATTACCAGCAAAGGATAAGTCATTTTCATTTCTTTTTGACTCCAAGGGTTGGCATTTTATGAATTTCTGTTATTCATTGTTTCCTTAGATAAGGAACTTTGCCTTGATTTAACATCAAGCAGACTGATAGCTGTATCATAACAGCTCTAACATTTTCATATTGCTCAAGCCAGGTTGTTACAGTAGAATATAAACTAAAATAGTATGCTCATCACATGACTTGTTAGAATAGTACTAAAACTTTTATAAGGAAAAATATTACATGAAAAGTGATAACAAAGCTGAAGTAATTAAAGGGGATTTGAGATGAGTGACTAAGGCAAATCAACATAGATAATTTCTGAAAGAATTGTAATCTAAGAATTCATGTTAGTTTAGGACCTATGACAGAGGTAGGGGAAGAAGGCAAGTATTATTTAAGCTATGTGATAGAGATCACTCTTTCTTAGGGTAGGGGACCAGGACATGTTTAATGTACAGTTTTTATAAACAAGATACCGGTCATGCTATCTCTACCCCAGTGTTGCCTTTTGTGCTCAGGGCCTGATAATCTAGAAGCTCTGGATACTCTAACAGTGGTTCTATAAAAAGTATTATTTAATAAAAACAGAAATCAAAATGCAAGAACTTTTCCTATTAGATGAATATCTTTTTCTGCTATTTTAATATTTATAAAATAAAAGCATTGGTGTTGATATTCAATTTTTATTAGTTATTGATCACATCACTTTTGTTTTCCTTCATTTTTATTTCTTTCCTTCCTTTTATCATCACTTATTTTTGGCATCTTCGTGTGTGTGTTCGTGTTTGTGTGTGTGTGTGTTTCTGTGTGTGTGTGTGTGTGTGTGTGTGTGTGTGTGTGTGTGTGTGTGTGTATACTGGGGAAAAACATGAATTAGAACAAAGTGCTAATTGGGGCACTGAGGTTTTGCTGTGTGTTATATAGTGTTACATACAGGCCCCCAAGTCCTGATGGCCTCCAGGGAGGAGAGAACCAGCACATAGAACCAAGTGACAATATGGAATATTGCCACTCATGTTATCCCGGATTGGTGAATAAAGATGCCTACAGCCTCTGCTGGACAGAAGTTACAGCCACCAAAACTAGGTAAGATGGATGAAGCTAAGAAGTGCAGGCTGACAGGAACCGGATATAGATCTCTCCTGACAGACACAGCCAGAACATGTCAAATACAGAGGCGAATGCCAGCAGCAAACCACTGAACTGAGAACGGGACCCCCGTTGAAGGAATTAGAGAAAGAACTGGAAGAGCTTGAAGGGGCTGGAGATCCCATATGTACAACAATGTCAACCAACCAGAGCTTCCAGGGACTAAGCCACTACCCAAAGACTATACATGGACTGACCCAGGGCTCCAACTGCATATGTAGCAGAGCAAGGCCTTGTTGGACACCAATGGGAGGAGAAGCTATTAGTCCTCCCAAGGTTGGAACCGCAGTGTAAGGGAATGTTGGAGGGGTGGGGCAGTAAGGGGGTGGTGGATAGGGAGGGGAACACCCTTACAGAAGAAGGAGAGGGAGAGGGGATGGGGGCTTATGGACAGGAAATTGGGAAAGGGAATAACATTTGAAATGTAAATAAAGAAATAGTTAATAAACAATGTTTTTTAAAAAAGAAGTTAGACAGGGTTTTGGTTCCTGGGCTGGAGTTCGAAGGCAGCCTATGAGGAAGGAGAGAGAAGAAGGTGGAGAGAAGAGGAAGCTGCCATGGGGCAGGTAAATCATGAAGACAAGGCAATGAGGACTAGTCAATTGGGGTTAAGAACAGCCCACATGGAACATGGCAAATCATATTGTGCTCTTATTAGCAGGGAAGTAGACATAATAGCATGGGGGGGCAGATATCCATCACTCTTTAGTGCTGATTAAGGCTTATTATAATTGTAAAACTTGTGTCTTCTAACTGGGAACTGAATGATCAAAGTCAGGGTAGAAGCCCCTGATTAAGATAAAAATGCATTACAAGGGGAGAGGGAAAGGGAGAGAGGAGGGGAAGAGGAGAGGAAATGGGAGGGAGGGAGGGAGGGAGAGAGAGAGACGGCGGGGGGGCGGAACTTGGGGCTTGATAACACACTAACACATGCTACTCTTGGAGAAGTCTCTGGTTCTGTTTCAAACACAAGTCAAGAGGTTCCACAGGGAATCTTTGATCTCTGTTTTTCACAAGCATCTGCACTCATATACAGAAACACACAGACACACACACACACACACACACACACACACACACACACACATCCTTTGAAATAATACAAATAAGAAATAAGCCTTTTAAAAGTATTAAAGATAGAGATTGAGAGAATTTACCTACAGGAACCATTCTCTTTTCTCTGTACATGCTCAGTATTAGAGTTAGAAATACTTTCATTGTTCTGTTCATTTAAGCTTTATTCTGAAAAGCTAAGACATCGAAACAATGTCTGTGAATAGACAAATGGTATAAAAAATAACTCTACAAGTGCATGCAGTGGCATATTATTTAGCTTTTGAAAATCAAGAAGTGTTTTCACTTGGGACAGCATAAATTGTCAAAGAGGAAAAGATGCTAAGTGAAATGAGCCATATATAGGAAGACAAATACTGGCTGTCTTTATGTATATATGTAATTTAAAAGAAGCTGACCTGTAGAAACAAAAGGGAAGCCACAGTAAAGAAGGCATGGGAGATAGAGAAATGCTGAGACAATAACAAAAGGGCTCACGTTTCAGCTATGAAAATATATAGGACCTGAGAATTGACCATATTGCTTAGCACCCACAACAAACAATGATGCATTGTATCTTTAAATTTTCCCAGGAGCCTAGATGCTATATTAAAAGAACAACATTAGTAATGAGAATAAAAGAAGGAAATCTCGATCAATTATGGATATGTTATGACTTCATACACATATATTTCTTTTTCAAATAATATATTTATATTAAATATGCTTTTGCAATATCAATCTAATTTGCAAGATTGCTTTTAAAAGTGCAATGAATCTTGTTAACATAAAAGCAAGATATTTATACATTAAGAGCTCACTCCCAAATAAATAGTAGACTCACCCTTTCACTTTACCATTGACAAGTAGATTTAAAATTCTACAGACCCTAAATTATTAAAATTTACTACTGAAGTGGGATTGACTGGGATTTCTTTCTATTTCTCAGTATGGGACTTCAGTTTTATTAGAATGCTTGCCCTGTGAGCTCAGCAAGAAGCATGCTATAATTAGATGAGAATTACAATGGAGACCTTGTTAATGGGATTTTTTTTTTGAAACAGCAAAAAGGGAAACCTATAAGAATACCTCTTTTAGACTCTGTATAAGTAAGGGAAACCTGTCTTAGAGGACCACTAAGGACATTGGCATAAATTAGTTAACTGAAGGTCAAAAAAAGAGACATGATATGCCTTGGGGAACACTGTGAAAGTAATCATTTGCAAGCAAAAGACCAATGGTCAGAGTTGTTTATGCATGCTTTTTTTTTTGTATTATTAACTTGAGTATTTCTTATATACATTTCGAGTGTTATTCCCTTTCCCGGTTTCCGGGCAAACATCCCCCTCCCCCCTCCCCTTCCTTATGGGTGTTCCCCTCCCAACCCTCCCCCCATTGCCGCCCTCCCCCCATAGACTAGTTCACTGGGGGTTCAGTCTTAGCAGGACCCAGGGCTTCCCCTTCCACTGGTGCTCTTACTAGCATATTCATTGCTACCTATGAGGTTTTAACATGAAAATGAAGATTGCTTTTAGGATATCAGAGATTCTGTCTTTATTTTCATACAAACTTTAACTCCACTTATCAATATTATTAAAATAGATTTTTCTCTATATTCTACTTATAAAATAATGACACATCCTATAAAGAAAATATTTCCCAACAGTGTATTTCACATTATTTTGCTTTGTGATTCAATAAATAATCCAATGCACATTTTAAGCATTTATATTTTTTGGCTATATGCAAAATATGCTAATTACTTTAAAAGTCAGATTATAAACAAAATATAGAAGACAAATCTTACATAAATCCATAATTGAGGACAGTTTACATTTACTTTTAATGTTTTAATGTTTGAATTCACGTGTATAATATTAAGGTACTTTACATGACCATTTTTTTATCCATCAATTTTATTGAATATTCAAATTTAGTTGCTCATTTTATTTCTGTGATTTACTTTTTTTTCACTATCACATAAAGCAACCTTAGAAATAATTACACAAACTTTGATCTAATTGGTTTGAATTTCCTCAAAGGAAGTTAAAGAAAATGAAGTCCCCCCCCCCCAGAATAACTCTGTTCTTCCTCTGTTAGGGTAAAAAAGATAATCCTATTCCCAAAGAAGAATAAGAACAGATAATATAAGATGTGTCTCTCTAGTTGAAGCTTCATTTTCAGTGTCCGGTTTCTGATTTGAGATGCCTCTACATGTCCTTCAGGTATATGAGGGCAGGAAGAGTAAAACAAAGGGTTGACTTTAACCTTTTTTATCAGCTTTTTCATTTCTACATGAGAAAATTAACTTACTAGAGTCAGAATCTCAGTCATACATAGTAGTGTATGATAGACTTTTCTTGGGTAGACACAACATATGTGCCTATTCACCATAAAAGGGGAATTTATGACAGACCAAAGTAATTACTGCATGGATGCCCAGCTTTGTGAACCAATAAACTTGGGTCAAAATTACTAAAAGGAGCAGAGGTGCCTCAAAATTGGCTGTATCAGCAGAAAGCCTACATTAACATGAATGATGACTCAAAGATTTGCCACTCTGGAGTTCTCTGAACAGCTTACAACAGTTCACCCATCAGTATGAGTATCTTTTCTCAACGTAATTAGGCTGATCAAAGTTCTGCAATCCTCAACAATTGTTTATCCCTTTCACATTGCAGAAGAGAGGCCCTTCAGATTTTTATCTTAGACTTGTAAGTTTTGGTTTTACCATCTAACACTCATACCAGTCTTCCTCTCTCCCCGCAGGAATGTTTCGATTTAGAGGAACAAAACATGGTGAACTTCAAATTCTCAATGCCTTCCCTAAAATTAGTTTCTTGTAGATTTAATGATTTCGTACTGTTTACATTTGAGCAACTACAGTCAGAGTACTTAAAATGTGATTTTTTTCTGTTCAATATTTGTTATTTACAGCACTTGAAAACACAAATGGTGTTCCTGCAACATAGACAGTATGTAGGGTTTTTTTTTTTTTCAATTTGCCTAAGAAGAAAACTGACAACTAAGCTAGAAAGGAAAATGACAGCTAGCACCTATGAGAGTGTGCTGTGCCTCAAACAGCGTGATAGAAGGCTGCTAGTTATTTTAGAATACTGTCTACATCCAATAATATATCTTTTCCTACTTCATTTGTAACTGCATGTCACTTAGGGGGTTGTTTGCATAATTGTTATGTTTAAACACTAAGAGATAAGCATCTTATTGTTGTTGCTTTATTTTTTGAGACAAGGTCTCTCTTGACTGGCTTAGAGCTTGCTATGTAGATCAGGCTGGCCTCAAAATCACAGTGATAACTCCCTCTGTTTCATGAGTCCTAGGATTACAGGCATTCAGCACCA